>NW_016819275.1:18184-28806 GCF_001698545.2 Rhinopithecus bieti | reverse complement strand
TTAGGTCTAACATTTAAGTCTCTAATCCATCTTGAATTAATTTTCGTGTGAGGAGTAAGGAAATATTTTAAATTTAAACTAAAATGAGATCGGGATGATATTTGAAGCCTGAAGATTCACTGATTTATTTTTTTCATTCGACAAGCAATTTTGGAGCAATTAGGATGCACCAAGAACCAGTCTCTGGGAACTTTGAAGGCTGAGTATTTGCTAATTATTTTATTTAACAAGCTTTTTTTTTTCCTCAAGAAATTATTATGTATCTTGAACTGTACAAGGTCCTGGAGATATGGAGGAGATCTCAAAGAGTTCCTATTGCACAGGGAGAAAATGAGACATAAACAGATATATCCCACAGTATGATAAACACAATAATAGAAGGATGCATGTGGAGATACACATAGGGGTCCCCAGCTCACTCTTGGCCAGGGGCAGTTGGCATCTGTGAAGAGTTTGTACAGGACATGATGCCTGAGTTGAAGCATAAAAGATAAATATGAACTAACTGGGCAAAGAGGAATAGAGGTAGAAATATTGCATCAAAGCGAATGGCCAAAAGTAAACAAACAAAACAGCATTTGTTCATTCAACAAATATTTATTGAGTGGTTCCTATGTCACAGACATAGCATTTGGCATAAGTTTCTGATAAATAAAAATAGACATAGTCCCTGCTCTTCTGAGTGGTTATCAGAAGTAGGGTAAGAGATATTTATAAAATCCTATTTGAGACCTTTTGTCCAAGTATTCATTAACCTCCAAACATATTCTTATAGTCTGAATAGTATTACATTACTAAAACAAAAATGAGTGTCCAATAATGTAGCTATAATTTCAGAGGCAGTTTTCCAACACTTTTAGTGGGAAGTCTCAGAAATTCATTTACAGTTTGATTTTTCCATCTTGGACTACAGTTTCTGTTTTTTTGAGACGAGGTCTCACTCTGTCGCCGAGGCTTAGGTGCAGTGGTGTGATCATAGCTCACTGCAGCCTTGAACTCCTGGACTCAAGTGATCCTCCCACCTCAGCCTACAGAGTAGCTTGGACTAGAGGCATGTGCCACCACGCCTGGCTAATTTTAATTTTTTTTTTTTTTTTGCTAGAGATAGAGGTCTCACTATGTTGCCTGGGCTGGTCCTGAACTCCTGGCCTCTCGTGATCCTCAAACCTCTGTCACTCAAAGTTCTGGGATTACAGGCATGAACCACTGTGCCTGGCAACTTAGACTACAGTTTCTAAATGAAACTGTTTTATAAGTGATGGTTAGGTTTACCCTCCAGGACTCAAAGCCTATTTAACCCATAATATACATGAAGTATTAATAGTTCTATTTCAAATACACTGAATCACTTATTATGCAATATCTATGAAAAAAATGCTAGGCTTTAGGGATACACGTTTGTAAAAGATGACACAGCCCTCAGTCTCATAGAAGTTACAATTTAGTAGAAGAGACAAATAACTAAACAACCACACAAATGAATGTATGATGATGATCTGAGATGATGGTTATAAAATGAAGGGACCAGTGGACACATAATGAAGCACCACAGCCTACCCCTTGGGTCTGGAAAGACCAACGTGGCAACCAGGCAAAGGAGTAGAGGAAGAACATTCTGGAAAAGGTATTAAAGGAACTGGGACAAGGTCAGTGTGGGTGGTGTAGGGCAAGAAAGGAGGACAGTGGCATGAGAACGGCCATGTCCAGACTATACTTTGCCTATTGAGCCATACCATTTCTTTCTAATAGCAAAAAGAAGTCCCTGGGAGACTAAAAGCAGTGCAGTTAGTATCATGATAGATTTACATATTAAAATAGTTCATCCTACCTACACTGTGAAAAAATATGCTACAGAATCCATGTGAAAAAAAGATGCTACAGAGTCCAGTTGGATGCAAGGCATCCAGTTAGAAGGTTTCTGCACTGATGAAGGAGAGGTGACAGTGGCTCACACCAGAGTGGCAGTAGTAGAGATGTAATAAAAGATTAATGAGCTAGAAAGCTACTTATGTGATAGGACCTGGTTAGGGATTACTGAGAGGGTTGAGAGAAAGGGGTTGTCTAGAATGACTACACATTTTCAGGGCTACTTAGGAAGTAGAACTGATTGAATGTTGGGGGTGAAGGAGAAAAATGAATGGGCAGTATCCAGATAGATATGCAGCTTGAACAATAGGATGGATGGTGATATAGACACTAACATCAACTGAGACACAGCAGGAGGCTTAGGAAGAAAGATAATGAGTTCCGTTTTGGACTTGTTGCATTTAGATACATTGGGTATCGAGATATGAGGCTAGCATATGATTACAGGATAGCACTCTGATACTTGAAGACTGGAGAAGAGACGTAGACATGGGGAGTCATCATTTTGCAGGTTACACATGCCCCATCAGTGGGGTTGAGATGGGACTGTGAGGAAGCACGACTGTTAAGAAAATAGGGTTGCAGGTCTGATCACCTCTTGCATTAATTAATGCAGAGTCCAATTAATGAAAGTCCAAATTAACAAAAGAGTGCAACCTCTTTTCAGTAAAATGTTTATACAGCTCCCAATAATTTATACCTTGTCCATGCAATCTCCCTAGGTCTAACTGCTGGCTTGCCTCCAGGAAAGCAAAGTGACTGAGAATCAGATCCACTAGTCACCATTTTACTCCAATATAGTGAGATCATGTATTGAGTGAAGAAAAGCAGAATTATTTTCATACTTCAGCCTCTTTTGCAATCTTACTGTTCCTGTCTGAGAACTGGTCTTTCACCATTCTTTCTACTACTGCAACATACCAACGTTTATGGAACAGCACACCCAAGCCAGGCTCATTGTTTACTACTTTCAGGAAACTATTTGCAAACCCGAGATGGGATTAGAACACTCATTATAGCTAACATTTATTTTTTTCATTATTAAACTTTATTGGGTATCAACAAAATGAAAATTAGATTTGGTACAAATNGAAATAAACTTTTATTTCAAGCTTTGTTAAAAACATGTCTAAAATAATTTGGTTCACTTTCCTGCTTTCCAGAAAACCACTACATAAAATATTGGCTACACCTTGAGGTATTCAGAAGGTTCTATTCATTAGAACTCTTGGTTGCAAGTGACAGAAACCTACCTGAACAATAAGCTGCTTTCTTTCCACTTGAGTTGCTTTCTCCCTGTGTCCAAGTAGCAAGAACATGGAATAATTCTCATTGGGCTTGTATCGCACCAAGGTGCCTTTTTGCCCAATCACCTTGGTGAGGAGATGAGATGTTGCCTTGGATTATTCCTGGGCCATCTACCCAACTTGTGGTCAGAAGGAAAGTTCTGCTACCAGAATAAAGAAGATAGCAAATTAACAAGACAGAATAATATAGTCACTACAACACAATTCACACGATGACGATGAGAATCCAGTACTTTGATTGGCACGAAAAAAGAAGTGACAATACCTCAGAGTCATCACTGTGAATGATGATTGTCATTGGAGACAATCATCAGAGTAAGATTAGGGGTGAGATAAAAAACAGTCACTGTACATTCTTAGAATTTTTAAGGTTTTAAAGTCATCTTTGTAGTAAATTATTAATCTCTGGAAACTAAAATATGAAAATCATTTTCAGTTACTTTTTGATCTAAAAATTACCATTTTTAGTTTAGGTTTTACTATATATAATCCAAGTATAATGAAGGATAATTTAGGTCAATAATTTTTAATTTGATAATTGAGCTAATATTTTCATGATCCATTAGTCATAGACTCATATGGTAATTTCCTCATGAGATTCTGTATTAAAAAACAATGTCAGCCAGGTAAGGTGGCAAGTGCCTGTAGTCCCTGCTACTCAGGAGGCTGAAGTGGGAGGATGGCTTGAGGCCAGGAGTTCGAGGCTGTAGTGCACTATGATTGTGTCTGTGAATAGCCACCGCACTCCAGCCTAGGCAACATAGCAACACTTGTCTCTAAAAGAGCAAACAAACAAAAACTGTCCCCCCAAACAAAACAAAAAACAATGTCAATATGATATCTTATGAACATTAATTATAGATTTGAGTAAAAAGGAAGCTGTATCTAGCCATGGTTCCCAGCAGAACTGAAAGCTAATAATAAATACTCAATGTAGCCTGATTCTTTGTACCACTCTTTCTTCAAAAACTTAAAAAACAATTAATTAAAAGGATGACAAAGCCACTTTTCAAATATGACCAAAACAGATAATACTGTGTTTAAGAGTCACTCACTGAAATGTGAACACTTAAATGACCAAGAAACTAATAATTTCCAGAATATGTTGCAACAGCAAAATTTGAAATTTATGTGTATTTCGTTCCCCATCATGGTTCACCAACAGTTCATAATGTACAATTAATAGTAGTTTTATTGTTCATAATACATCGTCGTTTTTATATGAAATTAGTCAAGGACAGTTGTTGTACTCAGAAACATCATGTGAGTCTTAAGTAAAGCAAATTTCAGGTGAATAAGAGATTCGATCTTCCTTTTAAAATTCTTCTGCCAAATTTCAAATAGGCTTTAATGCTTCAGAGGTCTTGGCATTTGAAAGTTGTCATGTAGTTAACATTTTTTAAACCCGACTTCATATTTTGAACATTTTTGAAAATGATTTTGTGTAAATTTCTCTGGAATTTCAACTGTAAGGGTACTCTTCTAATCTGGCTTTTGTAGGTGATATGGTTCAATCTCATGAAGACTAAAATGATTACATGACTGCAAGTTCAGTACCCTTTTTAATGCAAATAATATTCTCTGTGTTTGTGTTAATTTGATACGTCACAGGTGCAGAAAGCATTGATTACGTAGCTGTACAAAGACAGAGATATTTGAAACCTCCTTAGAGTCTTACAAGAGTTTTAAAAGCTTGTAAACCTTGGGATGTTAACAAATGGAGAAAGTGGGACATGAATATTAGCTAGAACCAGATTGGAAAACACCTTGCCATTCTGACGTTTATTCATGCGCTACCTTGGGCAAGCCCCTTAACATTTCTGAGCCTTAGTTTTCTTGTTTTTAAGTGCAGATAATAATTATCTAGTTCAGAGGATTGTTTATGGGCTAAATATATGACAAGTGGAAAAGCTGGCATTTAGCCACTCAATAAATAGCTGCAGTTATTATTTGGTTCTGTTAAATGGAATAAACCTCAACTTTGAATGTTTAAACTTGAATAAGAAGCTTGAGGACCTAAAGTTATTTTTAAAGCTTGTCACCAGGGCCAAATCTTATGCCCAAGGTGGCTTTACTCAAACTTGCCAATAGATGTAAATAACCATTCTCTCCATCTTCAAAAGTATCCACTGACCCTAAGTACAGTGTCACAAAAGTGCAAACTGACCACATTCTACAGCTCTGAATTCATCAGAACCCAATTATATCCTGAATGTTGCCCATTAAGGTTGTTGATCATACAACAGGAAAGCCTGACAAGTACCTTCCTCAGTTTACACTAGAAACAGAACACTGGGCTTCATCTGTACAGTAAGAATTTCAATTTTTGAATTCACAGATGCTGGAATTCCACTCTAATATTTCAATTCAATGAGTCTAAGCTGCAGCTGTAAAAAGCTCCTCAGGTAACACAAATTCTGTTTTTTAATGTGTTTGTTTGTTACCATACTGTTCACAGTTTTCCTATGTTAGTAAATATCTTTCTACAACATAACTTTAAATGGCTTCATAATATAGGCATGCTGCTGGACTTTGTTTCAAACTTGTGATTACCTTCCAGTGCAAGATAGACATCATGTATGTTAATACTCTTGCTATTTATAAAGTGACAGTGACTTGAGTCTTGAATCTTACAGCCCAAGCCCAGCCACAACATTTTGTGGAGAGGAGTGATGACCAGCATCATTGGCTTTGGTGTCAGCCTGAATTCATGCCCCATCTTTGGACAAGTCAGTTAGCAATGCAGGTCCCTGTTTCTACCTCTGTTAAATGAGGATGATCATAATACCACCTCCTATGGTTTCGAGAATGACTGAACCTGAATATGTCAAACGCTTAGCACAATGCCTACCACATAGCACTCAATAAACCTTAATGATTGAGAAAAAACTAGGCAACCTCTGACATCCAGGGGCTGGCCAGGCATGCACAGCTGGGCCTGGCTATTCTCCTGATCATAAACAATGTCATAGAATATCAGGTGAAACCACTTAGGGACCATGATGGCACATGACAAGAACAAGACCACTCTAATCATGCCTGAACACAGGCAAAACACAACTACTGTCCAAACCGCAAAATCCAAAACAGTCCCTTCTCCTGGCTAATATGAGTGACAGCCACTTCTTTACCAATCACAGCTTCAGTTGCAATCTGGTCTTTCCTCCTCCTAGGTAAGATGTAATCAAATACCAAATCCTAAAATCCCCTCTTCATGACACCAACAAATGCAGAGGAAAACCTTACTTCCTTAACTCCTTCCCAAGGAGAAGGGCTTCAAGCCACCAAATCACCCAACACAAGCTCAAGTCTTCCATTAAGCCTTTTCTAACTCCCTCACTGAGGCTCCCCACAACTTCCCATGGCGCGCCTTCTCCCTGGCTGAAATAAACAATACACAACTTGTTCAACTCAAGTTCAACAAGTGTGTTCCTAGTGGTCTTCGTTTGGAGGGCATTGACGGCAGTATTCTGGAACGCTTTCTTCATAATATAACCACAATCTAGGTAGCTTGGTTTTTCCCTTGGAACTACATCCCTATAACATCTGAAGAATTAGGGGTGGAAGCCAAGAAGCAATGAAAGTCAACTCCACTTGACCTGAGAAGCACAAACAAGGATTAAGGATTAAGAAGCATTGCAACTTTTGTAAAAGGATCACTATAACTTTTATCAGAATATTCGTTAACCACAAGATACCTTTTTAGGATGTAGGTCTGCATATTACCTAAGACCAAAAGAAGAAAAAAAAATCTAATTGTAAAGTCATCCAGTTCTCAGGTCAAAGTTGTAAGGTCATAGATTGTTCTTAACTCTATAAATGGGTTGTTCCAGAAATTCATTTAAAGTTTGTTTCTAAGCTAAAACAGACATTCTAGTTGAAACCATATCATAAATGGTAACTAGGTTTACCCTTCATTCCCAAAGCCTACTGAATACTGAATACCTGTGAAACGATATTTCAAATGCAACATCAATTACGTCTACATGTCCATGACAAAATGCATTCTCACCATCAGAAGTCCATCTCATCAGTGTCACCAAAATTAGCAAGAAACATCATGCCAGATGCCAATAACCTAACTCTACAACTGCAGGAGGGGCGTGATCAGGATACTTTTGCTGCATGGAGGTTTATTATGTCACCGAGCAAAAAGTTTGGCGTTAGGCAGCAGGATTAGTTAATTCAGTGCGTCAGGGGCTCAACAGCTCCCCAATGACGGAGGTGAGGGAATGCTAGCCTTGGGCTCTCATTCTCAGAGCCTCGGTGATGATGGCCAGCTCCGTGGTGCCAAGGTGGCTACAGCACTGACATCCTCCCTAACCCCGCATTCTGACGCAGACGATAAAACGCAGTGAGGAAGAGGAGACTTTATGCCAGATGTATTTCTTTTGGGGGGAGGCAGGTGGAAAATATTTTCCAGAAGTACGCACAGTTCCCCATTTTAACTCGCTATGAGAATTTCTCATTGGCCAGGCGTGTATCACATGACCATACTTAAACCAATTACTGTAAGAGGAAGGGGATTGCCGGATTGGTTTAGATCAGTAGTTCTCAGCCCCGCCTGCACAGTGGAATCGCCTGGGAACTTTGGAAAAAAAAATCCAACTCCTGGCAACAGTATTTTAAAAAGTTTTCAAAGTTCCCCAGCTGTTCCAAATGTATACCCAGAAGTGAGTCTTACTGTATTAGCCCGATCAAGTTTCACTCCAGCCTGAACCCTGGTGGAAGGTCTGCTCTGACAATGTGGGATGGCAAACACCTGAACAAAATTGGGCCTCTGCCAGCGTTGGGGGGCGGGGGGCGGGGGGCGGGACGCAACTAACTGGATCCGGCACTGCACTCACCTTGCTAAGAGAAGGAATTCCTGTAGGTCAGTGACCCACTAGGTGACCTATAATGAGAAATCAAAAAGATTTGTTATAAGATTTAATGGTTATCTTAATTCCAATAAAACAAGACCACTCTAATCATGCTACTGTCCAAACCTCAAAAACTGGAAAATGAGGAAAACACCTAAGTTGCAATTCAAGAGTGCCTTCCTCTCTGAGGCTTTTTCAGACACTCTCCCTCCTCCTAGAGAGAAGTAAGCTCTTGTGTCTCCTCTATTCCACACCAGCTTTATTAGGGTATGCACATAAGGCCTGAACTTGATTGCTTGCTGCTCTGCCCTCCTGAAATGTGCCCTCTGGGAGGACAGGGGTAATGTATGTATTCTACTTTGTGTGTCTAGCCACCAACACACAGGAGGTCCAATAAATATTTGTTGAATGAATGAATGAATGAATGGGGGACACGGAGAAACAGATAAGAAATGCCTGATGTTAAGAGCAAATATTTACCCAGCACTTATATGTCAAGCACTACACAAAGCCATGTACACTGAATTGACTCATTGACTCCTAAAAAAACCCTACGATGTAGGAGCTACTATTTCCTTCATTTTAAACATGAATAAAGTGCATTACAAAGAGACTAACCACTTGTCCATGGTCACAAGCTAGAAAGTGACAAGCATGGGACTGGGTCCTGGAGAGTGGTTTGCAGAGCCGGCCATGTTCGTAACCTTTACACCCGAGAGGAAAAATGATGCTCCTGCAATAAGGGTGTAGCCCTCTCTAGTGGATCCTAATCTGGAGGAGGGCTGTAAGGGGTGCTGCCATTGGCAGGCTTTGTAACTTTTAGGTTCCTGAAAGCTTTTGCATTCTTGGACTTTTTAGAGGGACAGGGAAAGAGGAATTCCTCAATGACGTAAGAAAGGGTGGAAATGGGGAGAAACAAAGGAAAGCATCTAAAATCCTAATCCTGAAAGGGTAAAGCCTGGAGCAGAACTCTCCAATCATGGGCAGGAAAAATAAAAAGGCGAATACTTCAGTTATGGTTTACACAGGACGTGCAATTACATGTGCTTCCAAGCTGCCCCTGCCATTTGTGGGGAACACCACCATCTACTGTTCTCATCTCTGATAAACCACAACCTGGAGAGGAATCATGGTTCCAGTTCTAGTTTCTGCACTGTATTACCCCAAAGGCCATTTGGCCATCTTCCCCCAACCTTTAACTCCTCTGTATTGCCCTTATTCTGGCGGAAGCAGCTATTACTCACCCAATTCCTTGGGCCAGAAAACCTGGAAGCCTCCCAAGATTTCTCCTTCCCTCTCCTTCCAATTGGCCTTCCTTCCTCTCCAACTGGCCACCGAGTTTTGGGGGTTCTATTTCCTAAATGAATCTGTTCATTCATTTCATATTGATTATGAGCCACGAATACGCCATGACTTGGATAAGACCCCTATCCCCAGCTTCAAAGAGCTTACCGTCTTAATGAGGGCATTTTGCAAATGAACAACCCATTCTACAGTACAGTGGTACACGCAAGAAAGGGGTAAGCAGTCCTGGGAGGGAACACCTCAGGGCTTTATGATTCATGTTGGAAAGCCTGAGGGCTTTTCTGCTGGTAATGCCCATGCTGAAATGTGAAGGATGAATACCAGGAAGCTGGTGAAGGAAGTGTGCGGAAGGGAAGCAAATGCAACTTTCTGGAGGCTAGAGCAGAGTAGTGGAAGTTCACCAGGTCCGCAGAGATTAGCCTGGAAGCTGGTCTCCAGCCTGGTCCAGGCTTCCAAAACTCAAAAGAAAAAACCCAGCACCGTCCTTTCTGTCCCTGGAAGTTTGTCCTTCAAGTCTCCCATCACTTGTCATTCGTTCATCAAGTATTTACTTAACACCCACTCTGTACAGGTACCATATTGATAGCGGCCTCAAGGGTGCCTTCCATTTAGGGAATTTTTAGTCTATTGGAGCAGATGGACCGTGGGGGGCATTCCGGGGATGCTGGGGGCTGTGAGGTCACGCTAGAAGCTGACACTGAAGATGTCAGCTACCCTTTAAGGACCCATCTGCCTCACTGCCCACTGCTCACCCCGTCACTGGGGCCTCCAGGCCTGCCACCGGCTTGTCCTCTGAAGGGATAAGCAAGTGTTCTATTCACTGCCCGGAGTGCCCTTCTGCCCTCGCCCGAGGCCACTGCCCGCCTGGGGCCAGCTCCAGTGCTGCGTTCTCCTAGCGTGGCCACACTCATCGGCGCGCGGCTCTGCCAAGGGGGCTGACGCGGCGCGCACGGCCAGGGCGCTCTTGGGGGCAGACGCCTTCCAGCCTCCCGGCCGCCGGGTGCCTACTCCAGATCGGCTCTCTTCCTAGGCGCCTCCCACGCCCAGGCCGGAGAGCAGGCGCTCGGGGCGACGGACGACCCTGCGCGCACGTGGGCGCAGCCTGGAGGCCGCGGGGACCCTCTCCTATGGGGGCGACGGGAGACGTCCTGCCGGTAGACCTTGGCCAGGGGGTCGCGCTCCCCGCCAGCACCCCTCCCGGAGTCCCGGCGGGGACGTGCGGGGCGCGCCCGGGCGGGAGCGCGCGCGCCAGGCGCCTCCGAGGTCCCCGCAGCGGCTCGGG
>NW_016819275.1:12487-16201 GCF_001698545.2 Rhinopithecus bieti | reverse complement strand
AAGAGTGTTCCTATGGTATTCTAAATAACCTTAGTGTTTTCAGATTGGTTATTATATAATCTTCTGAAATGGAAATTACCATTTATGTTCTGAAGCTTAATGATTTTTCAAATCTATTTCATTGTTTATTATATCTTGTTTTGATCTCAAGACTCAAGATTTCAATGTCAAAATTTATTTCAGTTGTTTGCTACTCTTTTTCAGGAGGAGCACAGGAAGAAAGAAGAAGCGCTGCAGGTTGCCTGGTGTTGACTCTGTCTTAAAAGGCCTCCCCACTGAAGAAAAAGATGAAAATGATGAAAACTGTGAGTAGCTTCACTTCATTTTCTTTGGATGAAAGAACTTCCACCTAGACTGAGAGAAGGATTCATTGAAATTCTAGACAGGGAAACACTTCAAGCTCATTATGTATAATATTTGCTCCATTTATTTTTGACAATTAAAGTAGCAGTCAATGTAAGTCAATAAGTCAGTAATAGAACCTTAGCAGAGTCATGCTTGTGACTGCTGCCCTCTCAGCCAGCATCTTTGTACAAACCCCTCACGGTGTGTTCTCATGGGATCTGTTCTCTTTTTGGCACCTCCCAGACCTTAGTCCCATTTATGAATGCAACAGGAAACTGTAGGATCCTAACTGACAAAACACTTTCCGATCATTAGCTTGTGTGATTTTTGCATCTGTTGAAATTGGTTGTCAAAATAAATTTGTATTGTGAAAGATACATTATTTGTGTTTGGCATTTAAAAATATATGGAATTGCAGTTTATTATTTCCAGTAGCACCTGCACTACATGTGAAGATCTGTAGACATAAGGGTTGGTGAAGTATATAATGCAAGTTTACCAGATGCTTTTGTTTCACTTAGCATTAAGCAGTTCCTCTGACTGTAGTGAAGACAAAGATGAAGAAATAAGTGAAGAAAGTGATATTGAAGAAAAGACTGAGGTGGTATAAAGTTTTTATTGTAAAAACTTTCTCTTTGTTGTATATTTTAGTGGTAAAAGTTCACGGTGAAATACTCCAGTTGTGAATTGTTTTCTAAAGATACATCTTTTAAACCGATAATGTAAATTTTTATCTGACATTTAAAGAAAAACAACCCTTATAGTCACCGTATGAGTCTCTCAGTGGCTCTTTATGCCCCTAAAATGTTTCCACAAATTATAGTTATCTTTCTTTCCAGTCAAATTGTTTGTTTTATGATGGTAAATTTCTTTTAATGGAGCCTACAGACTGTGATGTCTTCTGCCTGCATCCAAAGTTAGTATAAATCCGAGTGGTAAACTTAAATGGGAAAGAAATGAAATACATATTTGCATTGTGTTTAGTGCCCCCAAACAAGTTAACTTTTGGCCTTTAACATACTTTTAATTAGAACACATGGTATACTATGATTGTTGAGGATTAGCTGGGTTTGTTTCATAGCAGGCCTTCCTTGGATATTGACTCTCCTACTGTTTTAAATAGTTAAAAATGGAATTTTGATATTGCAGAAAGAAGAACCAGAGCTTCAAACAAAAAGGGAAATGGAAGAAAGAACAATAACTATAGAAATCCCTGAAGTTCTGAAGAAGCAGCTGGAGGATGATTGTTACTACATTAACAGGAGGAAACGGGTATGTAGGGAGAATGCATAAAACATTGATTTGTTTGGCATTTTCATGTTGCCATATTTTGCAATCATAGACGTAAGCAATAACGAATTTTGGAGGAATGAAATTTATATTTTTCAGCTTTGTACTGAGTCAGGTTTTAAAGTTCTCTGCCAGTGGTGCTGTGCAGCTGATTAAATTATAATTCACACAGCCCTGGCTGCCCATTAGGGTTGTGTTGGGAGCTTTCCAGAATCCTGCTGCTTGTGCTTCAGCCCAGAAGTTAAGAATTAGTTGAACTGTGGTGGAGCCCAACTGCAGGTATACTTGAAGGAATTCCCCAGGTTGTTCTAACAGATCACTAAGATTAAGAATCACTGCTTACATGTATTCAAAAAAGTAATATTGTAATCAACATAAGGTTATGATCAGTAGAGGAAAAAAGATCAAAGAGATTGCAAATATATTTAAGAAGTTCTATTCAAATAGAATTGGCTTTGCTTTATTTTTGAGTTAAAAAATGATACAGACATGACCAGTGTTTCTTGGAATATGTGGTTTGTTACATTAGGATGCATACATCAGATGTCTATGTTTTTGTTAACAGTTAGTGAAACTTCCATGCCAGACCAACATCATAACGATTTTGGAATCCTATGTGAAGCATTTTGCTATCAATGCAGCCTTTTCAGCCAATGAGAGACCTCGTCACCATCACGTTATGCCGCATGCCAACATGAACGTGCATTATATCCCAGCAGAAAAGAAGTGAGTACTGGCATGTTTGGTGTTTTGTGGTTCTCTCTGTATTAGAGAGGTGGCTTCCATTTAGAATAGGTGACACTTGTCTCTACTCAGTTATTTTGAATTCAGTTAATGTTTAATAATTGATAATTCATTGAATCATCTAATATTAAAACCTTGTCACTTTTGTGAAATCTTCAGTACTTCAGTAACTATTTACACATCTGACATGGATGCATTGAAAGTGCACTGCCTCAGCACTGAGACAGTTTTTTCGGTGATACTGTTTAGGGCGACAACTTTCCTTGAGAAGCACCAGAATGGGCAGTAAGGATTTCTCAAAGCTTGTTTACAAACAGATTTTCATTCCAGTCAGAGAAAGCTTCCTTGTATCCTGCCTGGCACACATGACCCAGCTAGACAAGAGGCAGAAAGGTGGAGTGTTGGAGTTAAAGCAAGGGTTAGGGGTTCACTAGGGTCAAGCTGTTTCAGCTTGCAGTGATAGGGGTGTGTCCACCTGTCCACTTTTGCAGCACAAGCTACTGGACACCTCTGTGGCCTTGAACGTATTTATTTGTGTTTAGTGGGGTAAGGTAAAGTGACTGCTGTACTTTCTGCACTTACGTTTTCCTATGTAATCTTGACAGCTACAAATCCATTTCATTTTGTGTGTACGTAGGTGTAATATATAGTGATTAGATTTCAAACTGCCCTATTAAAAATTGGCAACTTTATTGTGAAATTTTGGAAAGTACCTCTTACTTAATTGTGTCTCTAATCTCTTCTTTTTAATCCTGCCAGTGTTGACCTTTGTAAGGAGATGGTGGATGGATTAAGAATAACCTTTGATTACACTCTCCCGTTGGTTTTACTCTATCCATATGAGCAAGCTCAGTATAAAAAGGTGACTTCGTCTAAGTTTTTTCTTCCCATTAAGGAAAGTGCCACAAGCACTAACAGGTAAGTTATATAGCCTGCACTTTCACCCTCACATGTCAGCAGTACAATAATCAGATCCTTATTTTGAAGAGTTCAATCTGATAGTGTGGACCAACATGTTTGGAGGAGGGAAGGAAATGAAAATGTGTGTCCTGGTGGTTTTCTTTTTTTGTGGGTAAGCTAAGTCATCATTTCACTTTCATATGGCTCTGGCGGATTTTACCAAGTGAAGACCCCAGCATAAAGACCTTAGGTGGGATGATGAGCAGCTACCCCATTTTGGGGAAGCTGGTAGGGGGTGGGGTGAAGAGAGCACAGGCTGAGGAGAGTGGAAGGGGCAGGTTTGAATTGAGCCCCCTCACTGGCTGTTTGTGTTAGTGGCAGAGGTTCCTTAGGAGCCTCCTTCTTTTTTTTTTTTTTTTTTTTTTTTTTTTTTTT
>NW_016819275.1:6594-7661 GCF_001698545.2 Rhinopithecus bieti | reverse complement strand
TTTTTTTTTTTTTTTTTTTTTTTTTTTTTTAAGGTGAGTAGGAGTTGCGCAGGGGAAAATGGCTTTGCTAGGCAAAGAACATTTTTTTTGACACAGGGTCTCACTCTCATGCTGTCACCCAGGGTGCAGTGCAGTAGCAGGATATTAGCTCACTGTAGCCTCCACCTCCTGGGCTCAAGCGATCCTCCTGCCTCAGCCTCCCGAGTAACTGAAACTATAGGCTCATGACACTATGGCCTGGCTAATTTTGCATTTTTTTGTAGAGACTAGGTTTTGTCGTGTTGCCCAGGCTGGTCACCAACGCCTGAGCTCAGGTGATCCTCCCACCTCTGCCTCCCAGAGTGCTGGGATTATAGGCATGAGCCACTGTGCCCAACCTAGGCAAACAGCACTTGATAATGGGAAGAGAGGTCACAAAACTCTCTTCCAGATGATAACTATCTTCAGTAGTGTGTACCCTAAGGTCTCTCCAGAGACTGCTCAACTCTGCTGTTCCAGCAGCAAAGCCATAAACAAAGGGACGTGGCTCTGCCTTAAACAAAGGGGTATGGCTCTGTGTGCTGCCCCTCAATTCATTCATGGACACTGAGAATTTAATGTCATATGATTTTCACATATCACGAAATATTATTCATATGATTTTTTTTCCCCAACCATTTTGAACATATGAACATTGGGCTGGACTTGGCTCAGGGACTACAGTTGGCTGACCCCATAGAGAATCTAGAAAGCCTAATTTGTGTTATGATGATTGTTGAGGGTAGGTTAGGAAATCCCTAGTTCAAGCAGTCTCTGACACGCCCATTTTCAGGTAAGAATGCACTACGAATTTTATTATTGAAGGGAAATTGTGAATTTAAGGGGCATCTGAGTTGTCAAGGGCCATTCCCACTCTGGTCTGCAGTGTGAATGCGCCATCTAGTGGTTATAGGTACAGCTGCAACTTATAGTTTAAAAGTGCTTTCTGGGAAATGGTTGGGGTTCAGGCGACTCTCACAAGGACTCATGAGACCTTCGTGGATTCCCACCTTCTTACGTACCTCTACCACCGTGTTTTTTTTTTTTTT
>NW_016819275.1:0-2252 GCF_001698545.2 Rhinopithecus bieti | reverse complement strand
CGCCATTCTCCTGTCTCAGCCTCCCGAGTAGCTGGGACTACAGGCGCCCGCCTCGTCGCCCGGCTAGTTTTTTGTATTTTTTAGTAGAGACGGGGTTTCACCGTATTAGCCAGGATGGTCTCGATCTCCTGACCTCATGATCCGCCCGTCTCGGCCTCCCAAAGTGCTGGGATTACAGGCTTGAGCCACCGCGCCCGGCCAATCTGTTGTTTTTAATAGTTTGTTTGAACAACAGAAAAATGTAGAAACTTTCACGGGCTTCCCCCCCGCCCCGCCCCAACAGAAGTGTCTATATAACCAGACTGCCACCTAGTGGAGTGTAGGTTCTGTTTCCATTTGTACACCTGATGATGGTGAAGGCATTCAGATAAGTAGTAATTCACATAGAAGCTGGATAAGTGCAGTGAAAATAATCAATATAGAGAGATCAAAATTATAGTCATTTTTTTCTTCCTAATACCAAAAAACAGTTGAAATGTTAGTAGGTTGAAAGTCAATATTTTGCTTGATGGTATTTAGTCCTTAGTGTGGTGCTCATTGGGGCTATTTTCTTTTTTCAGGTTTTAGCAGAATACCGTGATGACTTCTTCCCAGAGTCGGCTTACGTCGCTGCCTGTGAGGCACATTACAGCACCAAGAACCCCGGGCAATATATTAAAATGTTGATGGTTCTGTAAGAGCAACTGCTCTGTCTAGTTTGGCGCTCTGGGTTCCAGGTGAACAACTAACAAGGTGGTGGGTCTTTACCCACAGCACAAACACAGTGCCCACCTTGAGGCTCTGTTGTTTGAGTTGCCCACATACTGCAGTTATTCTGTTAGGAATGATTCCCTGGGTGCCTGAAAGTGCTCTGACACGACACTTGTTACTGTGCAGGCCATCTGTGATGGCAAGGAAAAGCAATTATGTTCACAGTGAAAGGTTCGTGGAATAGGTTAGGCCATTTCAGTAGACATTGCAGTTAGTTAGCAAGAACCACGTTGTCTCTTTATTTTTTATTTTTTATTTTTTGCAAATTGGTTTTATTTTTTTGATGAAGCTGAGCAACTCTGTCCAACAAGGTTTAGTTTGTACTTGGAAACCACAAAGTAGTCTCAAAGTATTTTAGAGGGAATCGATATTGATGGCAAAAGAAAATTTGCAGCTATACATTTGCTTCTAACGGTTCCCTCTCTGTGAAACATTATTTTGGTGATCTAAAGAAAGCATTGCCTTTCTTGTTTGAGATTTTAGGGCTATACTTTGTTGTGTAATGTTATGGTTCCCTTTCTGTAAAATGTTATTTTGGTGATCTAAGTAAAGCCTGTCTTGTTTGAAAGAACCAGGAGAGAGAGTTTTCACTCTGGCCTTGTCCTCTTTAATGCAGGGTAACAGTGGGGTAACCCTTTGACTCGTAACTTTAGGTTTCATTTTGTTTTCCTTTGTGCCTTTTTTGTTAAATCCCTCTTTGGTTTTGCCTCACTTGGCAGCAGGACCAGACAGTGGTTCCTAGAAGTTTCTGCAGTTCTGTGCTGTCTTGTTGCTGCATTGTGGGCTCATCTGGGGCCAACCCCAGTTTATCCTCCTCCTTCCTCATTACCAACTGACAGTCTCTGCAGTCACTCCTCTAATCCTTATTTTAGTCTCACATGCCTCCCCATCTTCAGATGTTTTAGAAAGTTCTAACTTCGTAGAAAGGGTATCAGTATCATACCAGCATTGAATATAGCACGTGCTTTGTAACTCAACTCAGCAGACCTTAACTTCCAAAGACCACTGGTTGTGAACAAGGGCCACAAGGATTTTTTAAAATCTGTAGATGGTTTCATCAATGTGACTTATGCATACACTGACCAATGAGAATCAATACTGTGCACTTAATTGCTAAGTTAGACGTGGGTTTTGGTTTCTCATCCGGAGTAGTACTCAGGTTCGTGGTAGTTTTATCTTCATTTCGTTTATGCAATGCTTGTTTAAATCTGGCGCACCTGCAGTGTGCTCTGAATTGCTTAAAAGTTGAATCAGTAATTACTTATGGCCAGGAAAAGGAAAAGATTTTCTTTTGTACGACCCAACTTGTTTAAATGTCTCCAATGAAGTGAGCCCAGACTTTGTTGGAACATTTGTATAGGCACATACCTTGAGTTTACAGTTAATTCATTTTCTAATAATGAACAATTTATTTTCTTCCCATAAAGGCATTTTTTAAATACAACTTCAAAAGTTGATGATGTGCAGCTTTGGTTGATTTAAGTACTAATTTTTCATCAAAA
>NW_016819272.1:0-206 GCF_001698545.2 Rhinopithecus bieti | reverse complement strand
AAAAAAGTTTGGTTTTGTATCTCACTAGAGCTGGTAATTGGGAAATAGTTAATGGTTTATTTTTGGGGTAGAGGTATATCACCCATTTTGAGGTAGAGGTATATATGACTTTGGGTGATATACCTCTGGTTTTACCTGTATTTAGGTCATATTTGAAAGACATAAAGTCTTTTTTTACTTCAAACATTTGGGTTTCACATCAACGA
>NW_016819271.1:0-1762 GCF_001698545.2 Rhinopithecus bieti | reverse complement strand
TTTTAAATAGTGGGAGCTTTTAACCGTGTTGGATACTCACAGGAGTAAACCAGTAGGTGGGGGGAGATTAATGATACCAGAAAAAGAGGATAATCGAAGCAATGACATCCTTGAAAATACAATAAAAATATATGGGTGGGAGAAACTCTTGATATTTGGTATTATTAGAATTATAGCCCAGATTTATAGCACTTCTAGAGTTCTCCAAAATACAGATAAGCACCTAAGATTATTCTTCATGCAACAATTTTAAAAAATTTTGGAGAATCTTATTTCTCAGGGCACATTCATTGTTTGCAAATTAAAGCCCACGGCCTCTTGACTTCAGTTTCTGTTACAGGAGTCTTAATCTCGGGAACCTCCCTAATAAGTATATAGTGATAACTGCTACCAAGAGTCAGACCTTTGTGTTCAGGGTTATACATACATGCATTGTTTAATGGCAGGGATACACTCTGAGAAATACATCATTAGGTGATTTCATCATTGTGCAAACATCATAGAGCATAAACAAACCTAAATGGTGTAGCCTAGTATACACTGAGGCTATATGATATAGCCTATTGTTCCTAGTCTACGAACCTGCACAGCATATTACTGAACCAAATGCTATAGGCTATTGTAACACGATGGTATGTATTCCTATATGTAAACATATCTAATCATAGAAAAGATACAGGAAAAATATGGTATAATCTTATGTGACTACCATTGTACATGTGGTCCATTGTTGACCAAACTGTTATGCAGCACTGAGTATCACATGGTATAGGCTTAGAATAAGCTCTCATGGAGCTGGACTGGAAGAAATACACAAGGTGGCACTAACATGGAGGAGGGAGGCATGCTATTGGGTGGGCACCTCTCAGTGCTGTGGGTATCATGTTGACTTGGGGTATACATCTGCTTCCACATGGTCTCCTCCATAAGAGTGTGATGAGAAGGAGACTGTTTTATATCTGGATTTTAGGAGTGATACTGAGGCCATAACCATATATGATTTTTCCTTATAGGCCCTTCACCCAAATGGAACCTTTGGTGGCATGTCTTGTGTAATATCCCAGGGACACTGTGGTAGTAAAGCAGATCCAGTCACAGTCTAACCACTATTATCCATAGCATCTTCTCTTCCTCACCTATAGACTTCCCTTACCTTTCCTTTTATTCCTCCTTGACCACTTTTTCTCTGTCCATTCATCTTCCACTGTCAGATTCTTTTTCTTCTCCTCTGCATCGATTTTAGTTTTTCAAGGACTAACAGCATTTTCTATAAGCATTTCTGCAAGGACTAAGAGCATTTTCTGTAAGCATGTCCTATCCCTGGCTGAGATCTAAAGAGACTGCCAATCTCTGGTCAATCATAACTTGGAGAAAATATTTTTAAATTTATTTTAATAGTAAATGTATTTATAAAAGTATTGAAATACAAAAGGATATAAGATTTGATGTGCAAATCAACCCATATTTTCTACTCCATTCTCCAGAGATAACTATTACTTATAAAATCATACTATCTTTTCATAATTGTTCTATGCATAAGTAAACTATAGTAAAACCATACTGTACAGATTGTTTTGTGATTTGCTTTTTTTTTTTTTACTATAACCACATAACTTGAATAATTTTCTACATGAATCATTCTACTAAATGACATACCATTAACTTGAGGAAATGTTAACTTGAGGAAATGTTAAAAGGAAAAAATGTAGTCCAAACAAATTTTGTAATTTTCCTTGGACCCTAACAAAGTGATGGCAACTGA
>NW_016819270.1:0-1086 GCF_001698545.2 Rhinopithecus bieti | reverse complement strand
GAGGAGGAGGAGGAGGAAGGAGAAGAAGAAGAAGTAAAGAAAAACAATAGCAAGCTTGAGAGAGAGAATATAGCAGTTTGACCTTCCACCATGCATCCATCTTGGGGAAAGGGATATAACAAGCCTTATCCCTGCCAAAGGACCTCGAAACACAGAAACTTTTGCCAAAAGACCATTTACTTTAAACAAAAGGCTACATTTGTTCACTGTGGCTGCAGTGAAATGCAACAGCTGCATCAGTTTGTTTTGTCACTGAAAAAGCCCGTCATCCTCAAACTTGAAGCATACTTTTTGAGTGAAAATGGCCCTTCCCTTTATTCTACTATTTCCCCACTTTTCACTCTACATTTTTCAAAGACATGTACGTTTATCTATCAGGAACTGGTGAAATGCTAATTTGTAGCAGAGATTAGAATACAGGGAAAATAAAACAAAACTGTTTCCAGTAGCATTAGATTCTGGAATGTTAAATACCAAGCATTATGAGAGGAGGAGGAGAAGCAGTGATTAGAAAAGCCCTTCACAGGCTAATATTCAGAATCTACAAGGAACTTAAACAAATTTACGAGAAAAAAACAAACAACCCCTCAAAAAGTGTGTGAAGGATATGAACAGGCACTTCTCAAAAGAAGACATTTATGCAGTCAACAAACATGAACAAAAAAGTTCATCATCACTGGTCATTAGAGAAATGCAAATCAAAACCACAATGAGATACCATCTCATGCCAGTTAGAATGGCAATCATTAAAAGTCAGAAAACAACAGGTGCTGGAGAGGATGTGGAGAAATAGGAATGCTTTTACACTGTTGGTGGGAGTGTAAATTAGTTCAACTATTGTGGGAGACAGTGTGGCAATTCTTCAAGAATCTAGAACCAGAAATACCATTTGACCCAGCAATCCCATTATTGAGTATATACCCAAAGGATTATAAATCATTCTACTATAAAGACACATACACACATACGTTTACTGCAGCATTATTCAGAATAGCAAAGACTTGGAACCAACCCAAATGCCCATCAATTTTATACTGAATAAAGAAAATGTGGCACATATACACCATGGAATACTACAAAGCCATA
>NW_016819269.1:12260-13516 GCF_001698545.2 Rhinopithecus bieti | reverse complement strand
CCTCTACTTCCTCCTTGGTGACCGATCATGCACCCTTTACCATCTCATTAAAACCTAATCACCCTTACTCCACTCAATGCCAATATCCCATCCCGCAGCATGCTTTAAAAGGATTAAAACCTGTTATCACTCACCTGCTACAGCATGGACTTTTAAAGCCTGTAAACTCTCATTACAATTCCTCCATTTTACCTGTCCTAAAACCAGACAAGGCTTACAGGTTAGTTCAAGATCTACACCTTATCAACCAAATTGTCTTGTCTATCCACCCCATAGTGCCAAACTCATATACTCTCCTATCCTCAATACTTCCCTCCACAACCCATTATTCTGTTCTGGATCTCAAACATACTTTCTTTACTATTCCTTTACACCCTTCATCCCATCCTCTCTTCACTATCACTTGGACTGACCCTGACACCCATCAGGGTCAGCAAATTACCTAGGCTGTGCTTCTGCAAGGCCTCACAGACAGCCCCTATTACTTCAGTCAAGCCCAAATTTCTTCCTGATTTGTTATCTATCTCAACATAATTATCATAAATACACCTTACTCTCTCTGCTGATCGTGTCCGGCTAGTCTCCCAAACCCGAATCCCTTCTACAAAACAACTCCTTTCCTTCCTAAGCATGGTTAATGCAGGCAGAATTCTTACACACGAGCTGGGACTGCATCCTGTAGCCTTTCTGTCCAAACAACTTGACCTTACTGTTTCAGCCTAGCCCTCATGTCAGCATGCAGCAGCTGCCACTGCTTTAATACTGTTAGAGGCCCTAAAAATCACAAACTATGCTCAACTCTCTACAGTTCTCATAACTTCCAAAATCTATTTTCTTCCCCCAACCATCGCTCAGGACAATGCTTATGCTGACAAGTTAGATAAAAAAGCAGCTATCATTCCAACTTCTATCCCTCATGGTAGTTTTTCTCCTTCATATCGGACACTGCCACCTACTCCCCCGCTGAAACTTCCACCTATCAATCTCTTCCCACACAAGGTAAATGTTTCTTAGACCAAGGAGAATATCTCTTTCCAACCTCACAGGCCCATTCTATTCCGTCATCATTTCATAACCTCTTCCATGTAGGTTACAAGCTGCTAGTCCACCTCTTAGAACCTCTCATTTCCTTTCCATCATGGAAATCTATCCTCAAGGAGATCACTTCTCAGTGTTCCATCTGTTATTCTACTACCCTTCAGGGATTGTTCAGGCCCCCTCCCTTCCTTACACATCAAGCTGGAGGTTTTGCCCCC
>NW_016819269.1:6150-11007 GCF_001698545.2 Rhinopithecus bieti | reverse complement strand
GGCGCCTTGAGCCTAGTTAAAAGTTGACCCCGGACCTAACCGATTATGTTATCTATAGATTCCAGACGTTGTATAGACAAGCATTGTGAAAGTCCCTGTCTTGTTCTTTTTCTGTTCTAATTACCAGTGCTTGCCATATATCTCTCAACTTCCTGAGCCCCGTATAAACACATCCCACCATATGTCTCCCCTCCATATGTCTCTCAACTTCCTGAGCACATCCCACCATATGTCTCCCCACCATATATCTTTCAACTCAAAGACTACCATATATCTCAACTTTAGAAAGACACCACCTGGAAAGTCCCCGATAAAGACACAGCCGTTTGTGAAAGCGTGGGAACCAATAGAAAACTGCTAAATGTATAAACTTAAAATGTTAACCAATTGTAATGCTGTAACCTAGAGAATTCCCTCGTTCCTCTGCAACTTTACAAGTCCTGTTTACATTAGGCTATAAAAAGCAAGTGCACGCATTGTTCAAGGCCCTCTTGTATGTTGTAGAACGGGGGGACCAAGTTCAAACTTGCATTAAAGATCCTTGCCACTTGACTTTGACTCTGGACTCTGGTGGTCTTCTTCGGGGAATAAATGGTCTGGGCATAACATGTACATGTGTATTTATGGTAGAATGATTTATATTCATTTGGGCATATATCCAGTAATAGGATTGCTGGGTCAACTGGTAGTTCTGCTTTTAGTTTTTTGAGTAATCACCACACCTCTTTCCACAATGGTTGAACTAATTTACATTCCCACCAACAGTATATAAGTGTTACCTTTTCTCTGCAACCTCACCAGCATTTGTTGTTTTTTGACTTTGCAATTATACGCATTCTAACTAGTGTGAGATGATATCTCACTGTGGTTTTGATTTGCATTTATCTAATGCTCAGTGGTATCTCACTGTGGTTTTGATTTGCATTTCCCAAATGAGCAGTGATGTTGACCTTTTTGTTCATATACTTGTTGGCTGCTTGTATATCTTCTTTAGAAATATAAGTTTATAAATGTATAGTGATGAACCAGGTGGCCAAATAAGAACAGCTCTGGTCTGCAGCTCCCAGAATGATTGATACAGAAGACAAATGATTTCTGCATTTTCAACTGAGGAACCAGGTTAACCTCATTGGGACTGGTTGGACAATGGGTGCAGCCCACAGAGGGTGAGCCAAAGCAGGGCGGGGCATCACCTCACCCTGGAAGTGTAAGAGACTGGGGGATTTCCCTTTCCTACTCAAGGGAAGCCATGACTGACTGTACCGGGAAAATCAGGACACTCCTGCCTTAATACTGCACTTTTCCAATGGTCTTAGCAAATGGCATACCAGGAGATTATATCCCGTGCCTGGTTCAGTCAGTCCCATACCCACAGAGCCTTGCTCACTGCTAGCACAGCAGTCTGAGACTAAACTGCGAGAGGGCCGACTGGTTGGGGGAGGGGTGTTCACCATCATTGAGGCTTTAGTAGGTAAACAAAGTGGCCAGGAAGCTCAAACTGGGTGAAGCCTACCACAGATCAAAGAGGTCTGCCCACCTTGGTAGACTCCACCTCTGGTGGCAGGGCACAGCTGAACAAAAGGCAGCAGAAACTTCTACAGACCTAAACATCCCTGTCTGATAGCTCTGAAGAGAGCAGTGATTCTCCCAGCACAGTGTTTGAGCTCTGAGATGGACAGACTGCCTCCTCAAGTGGGTCCCTGACCCCCAAGTAGCCTAACTGGGAGACACCTCTGAGTAGAGGCAGACTGACACCTCATACAGCCAGGTGCCACTCTGGGATGAAGCTTCCAGAGGAAGGATCAGGCAGCAATGTTTGCTGTTTTACAATATTTGCAGTTCTGCAGCCTCCACTGTTGATACCCAGGGAAACAGGGTTTGGAATGGAACTCCAGGAAACTCCAACAAACCTGCAGGTGGGGGACCTGCCTGTTGGAAGGAAAAGTAGCAAACAGAAAGAAATAGCATCAACATCAACAAAAAGGACACTGACACCAAAACCCCAACTGTAGGTCACCACCATCAATGACCAAATGTAGATAAAACCACAAAAATGAGGAGAAACCACAGAAGAAAATCTGAAAATTCTAAAAACCGGAGTGCCGCTTCTCCTCCAAATGATTGCAGCTCCTCACCAGCAATGCAACAAAGCTGGACAGAGAATGACTTTGACAAATTGACAGAAGTAGACTACAGAAGGTCGGTAATAACAAACTTCTCCAAGCTAAAGGAGGATATTTGAACCCATAGCAAGGAAGGTAAAAACCTTGAAAAAAGATTAGACTAATGGCTAACTAGAATAAACAGTGTAAACAAGACCTTAAATGACCTGATACACCTGAAAACCATGGCATGAGAACTACAGGAGGCATGCAAAAGCTTCAGTAGGCCAATTTGATCAAGTGGAAGAAAAGGTATCAGTGATTGAAGATAAAATGAATGAAATGAAGTGAGAAGAGAAGTTTAGAGAGAAAGGAGTGAAAAGAAATGGACAAGCCTCCAAGAAATATGGGACTATGTGAAAAGACCAAATCTATGTTTGATTGGTATAATTGAAAGTGATGGGGAGAATGGAACCAAGCTGGAAAACACTCTTCAG
This sequence comes from Rhinopithecus bieti, assembly GCF_001698545.2. Classification (NCBI taxonomy): domain Eukaryota; kingdom Metazoa; phylum Chordata; class Mammalia; order Primates; family Cercopithecidae; genus Rhinopithecus; species Rhinopithecus bieti. Next base: position 8,408 of record NW_016819269.1, on the reverse strand, counting down.
GATATTACCAGGAGAACTTCCCCAACCTAGCAAGGCAGGCCAACATTCAAATTCAGGAAATACAGAGAACACCACAAAGATACTCCTCAAGAAGAACAACCCCAAGACACATAATTGTCAGATTCACCAAGGTTGAAATGTAGGAAAAAATGTTAAGAGTAGCCAGAGAGAAAGGTCGAGTTACACACAAAGGGAAGCCCATCAGACTAACAACATGTCTCTCAGCAGAAACCCTACAAGCCAGAAGAGAGTGGGGGCCAATATTCAACATTCTTAAAGAAAAGAATTTTCAACCCATTATTTCATACCCAGCCAAATTAAGCTTCATAAGTGAAGGAGAAATAAAATCCTTTACAGAAAATCAAACTCTGAGAGATTTTGTTACCACTAGGCCTGCTTTACAAGAGCTCCTAAAGGAAGGACTAAACAAGGAAAGGAACAATTGGTACCAGCCACTGCAAAAAAAAAAAAAGAAAAAAAAACATGCCAAATTATAAAGACCATCAATGCTAGGAAGAAACTGCATCAACTAATGGGCAAAATAACCAGCTAACATCATAATGACAGGGTCAAATTCATACATAACAATATTAACCTTAATGGGCTAAATGCTCCAATTAACAACACAGACTGTCAAATTGGATAAAGAGTCATGATCCACCAGTGTGCTGTATTCAGGAGCTCTATCTCACACGCAGAGACACACATAGGCTCAAAATAAAGGGATGGAGGAAGATCTACCAAGCAAATGGAAAACAAAAAAAGCAAATGGAAAACAAAAAAAGCAGGGGTGGCAATCCTAGTCTCTGATAAAACAGACTTTAAACCAACAATGATCAAAAGAGACTAAGAGGCCATTATATAATGGTAAACGGATCAAATCAACAAGAAGAGCTAACTATCCTAATTATATATGCACCCAATTCAGGAGCACCCAGATTCTTAAAGCAAGTCCTTGGAGACCTACAAAGATATTTAGACTCCCACACAATGGTATTGGGAGACTTTAACACACACTGTCAATATTAGACACATCTACGAAATAGAAGGTTAGCAAGGATATCCAGGACTTGAACTCAGCTCTACACCAAGCAGACCAAATAGACATCTACAGAACTCTCCACCCGAAAATCAACAGAATATGCATTCTTCTCACCACCACATGACACTTATTCCAAAACTGAACACATAGTTGGAAGTAAAGCCCCCACAGCAAATGGAAAACAACAGAAATCACAACAAACTCTCTCTCAGACCACAGCGCAATCAAATGAGAACTCAGGATTAAGAAACTCACTCAAAACTGCACAACTACATGGAAGCTGAACAACCTGCTCCTGCATGACTACTGTGTAAATAACAAAATGCGGACAGAAATAAAGATGTTCTTTGACACCAATGAGAACAAAGACACAATGTAGCAGAATCTCTGGGATGCATTTAAAGCAGAGTGTAGAGGGAAATTTATAGCATTAAATGCCCACAGGAGAAAGCAGGAAAAATCTAAAATCAACGCCCTAACATCACAATTAAAAGAACTAGAGAAACAAGGCAAACAAATTCAAAAGCTAGCAGAAGGCAAGAAATAACTAAGATCAGAGCAGAACTGAAAGAGAGAGACACAAAAAGTCCTTCAAAAAATCAATGAATCCAAGAGCTGGTTTTTTGAAAAGATCAATAAAATACATAGACCACTAACCAGAATAATAAAGAAGATAAGATAGAAGAATCAAATAGATACTAATAAAAAATGATAAAGGGATATCACCACCAATCCCACAGAAAAACAAACTACCCTCAGAGAATACTATAAACACCTGTATGCAAATAAACTAGAAAATATAAAAGACATGGATAAATTCCTGGACACATACACCCTCCCAAGACTAAACCAGGAAGTTGTTGAATCCCTGAAGAGACCAATAACAGGCTCTGAAATAGAGGCAAAAATTCATTGCCTACCAACCAAAAGAAGTCCAGGACCAGATGGATTCACAGCCGAATTCTACCAGAGGTAAAAAGAGGAACTGATACCATTTTTTCTGAAACTATTCCAATCAATAGAAAAAGAGGAAAACTTCCCTAACTCATTTTATGAGGCCAGCATCATCCTGATACCAAAGCCCGGCAGAGACACAACAAAAAAAGAGAATTTTAGACCAGTATTCCTGAAGAATATCGATGCAAAACTCCTCTATAAAATATTGGCAAACCAAATCCAGTAGCACATCAAAAAGCTTATCCAATAAGATCAAGTT
>NW_016819269.1:0-2335 GCF_001698545.2 Rhinopithecus bieti | reverse complement strand
GGAAGGAAGGAAGGAAGGAAGGAAGGAAGGAGGGAAGGAGGGAAGGACAGAGAAACAAGAGAGGATTAAAAGTAAACCAAGCAACCAGTGGGGCTGTAATGTAAGGTGTTAACAAATAATACATTTTAATCAGCTTATTGCATTTCCTAGAGGGTTAGGTTATCCATATTAGGGGCTTAGTCAGAGGTTCAGTCAGAGAAACAGAAAATCCATTCTTTCTCTTCACTGCTCATCTTTTTCATTCTGTCATTCATCCATTCCGTTTCATTTTATCTCATATAATCAGTTACATTTGGCATAATTAGTAAATGAGTTTCTAATTTCAAGAACGTCAAAATGGTTGTTTTTATATTCATCATTTTTTCCCCATCTCATTCTTGTATTATGTGTAAACTGAGACAGTCTGGATGAACCCAGAAGAGATTATGTTAGGTAAAATAAGCCAGGCGCAGAAAGCAAAACACCATATGATCTTCCATACAGGGAAAATGAAAAAAAAATAATAATTGAATTTGGAAAAGTAAAGAGCAGAACTATGGTTACCAAATTCTAGGCATGGGGATGAGGTGAATGAAGGAATGATCAAAGGGTATAAAGCTTCAGCTAGAAAGGAAAAATAAGCTTTGAGATCTATTGCCCAACAAGATGACTATAGTAAATAATAATGTATTGATATTTCAAAATAAGTAACAGAGTAGATTTCAAATGTATCACTACAAAAAATGTTAAGTGAGATGAAAGATATTATAATTAGTTGAATGTAATCATTCCACATTATATATATATTCAAAAATATTACATCATATTACATAAATGTAATGCAATTATGATTGCTCAAATTAACATTAACAAAAAATATACATTCTAAATTTTTAAATTATGAATATATTATTTAACCCTGAAATTCTAAATCTAGGAATCTGTCATGCAGAAATATTTGCACGTGATGATATGTATGTACAGTGTGTTCCCTCCAGTACTTAAGTGGCTATCAATCAGTGAACACTTAACTTGAATAAAAGGTAGGAGGTATAGAGCCATTACAAAGAAAGGGTAGATCCAAAGGAAAATAAATCATTTTATTTACATGATACGTGAATGCATATGTTCAATGCAGCACTAGTCACATGGCAGAGACATGGACACAGCCTAAATGCCTATCAATGATAGACTGGATAAACAAAATGTGGTACGTATACACCATGGGACACTATGCAACCACAAAAAAGAATGAGATCATTTCCTTTGAGGAAACATGGACGGAGCTGGAAGCCATTATCCTTGCAAACAAACACGGGAACAGGAAACCAAACACTACATGTTCTCACTTATAAGTGGGAGCTGAATGATGAGAACACATGGACATGTGATGGGGAAGGACACACATGGGGGCCTGTCGGAGGGTGGGGTGTGGCAGGAGGGAGAGCATCAGGAAGAATAGCTAGTGAATTCTGGTCTTAAAACCTATGTGACGGGATGATCTGTGCAGCAAGTCACTACCTGTGTAATAAGCCTGTGCATCCTGCACGTGTACCCCTGCACTTAAAACAAAAGTTGAAGAAAAAAATAAAAAAAGGGTAGATTATAGGCAATATTGAATGTTCTTTATGTCACATTAATAAATAAAAAAACAAGTTTCAGGAAAAAACTAAGTATAATACTCTTCTTTGGAATTAAAATACATGTAGATTTCTGTAAACAGAAAAAATAATCTGAAAGAATACACAGAATTCACAGAATTTCCAATTCTGGAAATTGTCATTTTCACTCTATGTATTGTTGACTAACCTTTCACAATAATATTTTCATGTATTAATCACAGTAAGCCCTCAGTATCTGTGAGTTCTGCATTTGCAGATTCAACCAAACATGAATGGAAAATCTTTGGAAATAAAATAATTTTTAAAATGATTAAAATATATAACTTTTAAAAACAATGTAACTATTTACATAGCATTTACACTATATTAGATATTATATTTAATCTAGAGATAATTTAAAGTACATAGAAAGATGTGCATAGATTATATGCAAATACTACACCATTTTATATAACGTGCTTCAACATCCATAGATTTTGGTATCTGTTAGGGACAGTGGGAACAAATCCCCCTGAGATATTCTGGAGTTACTATATGTGGTTCAAAATTAATTTTGAAATAAGCATATTGATACAAAATAACAAGTTACAAGATTTTTGTATCATTCAGAATATTTGAATTGATCAGAAATTTGATATACTATCTGATCCCTTTAGAATATGCTTTAAGACACTTATTTCATATATTAAAATCTATAAATAAATATATAAAATATTAATTTAAATTCTTTTATT
>NW_016819268.1:0-892 GCF_001698545.2 Rhinopithecus bieti | reverse complement strand
CTTTAAGCATTTGCATTTTGTAGATATTCAAAAACAAACAAAAAAAATGTAACTTTATTTAGAGAGACCTCTTCTGTTCACTTTGGGAGTGAATTTAGCTATTGTGATGCAGATTAACCAACATAATAGAGAGAAACGTTTATGTTGGGACTTTGGTATATATTGGAATGCCATGTCAGGTAAGTGGAAAAAGGAGAGATTGGTCATTTAATACAGCTGAGAAAAATGGTTATCCATTGGAAAAAAGATAAATTGAATTTCTACTCACAACATAAAAAAAAAAAAATCAACTCCAGATGGATTAAAACTTAAATGTCAAAACAATACTTTAAGAAAACTTTTAATAGAAAACAGGTGACTGGGTTAGGAAAACTGTCTTAAGACATTAAAATGTTATGTATAAAAAGAAAGTGTAGATAAATTTGACTATTAAAATCAAGGTCAGGTATGTTGGCTCTCACCTGTAATCCTAGTAGTTTGGGAGGCCGAGGTGGGAGGCTTGCTTGAGGCCAAGAGTTCAAGGCTAGCCTGGGCAACATAGTGAGACCCTCCTTATCTCTCCAAAAGAATTTTTTTTTTTGGCCGGGTGCGGTGGTTCACGCCTGTAATCCCAACACTTTGGGAGGCCGAGGCAGGAGGATCGAGGGCAGGAAATCGAGATCATTCTGGCTAACATGGTGAAACCCCATCTTTACTAAAAATACAAAAAAATTAGCTGGGTGTAGTGGTGGGTGCCTGTAATTCCAGCTACTCGGGAAGCTGAGGTAAGAGAACGGTGTGAACCCAGGAACCAGAGCTTGCAGTGAGCCGACATTGTGCCACTGCACTCCAGCCTGGGTGACGAGAGCAAGACTTTTTTTTTGAGACGGAGTCTTGCTCTCGTCGCCCAGGC
>NW_016819267.1:23199-24406 GCF_001698545.2 Rhinopithecus bieti | reverse complement strand
TGTATTTTATCAAAACCAAATAGTCTTCTCATTCCCAAAGAACCCTGATTCTTTGTGATGAGCTCAGAGATGAGTTTGAAAGAGTGATCCCTCATCCAACACACAGAAAGCTTTCCCACTTATCAGTGAGGAGAGATAACATGGGGTGATAAAACGACAGGTTATTGGGTAGAAATCTTTGTGCATTTCAGGAATATAAAGGGGACATATGTATTTACCTGCTCTTCTGCTCTGAAAACACAGTTATAAGACAAGGTCAGAATGTCCAAACTGTCTTCAATAGACCTATTACTCCCCAACTAAACAGGCCAGATTCTACCATCTCCCACAATCACTATAAGAGGTCTGAAAATCCAGTGCTTGAGTATCTGCCAAGTTTCTGACATTAAAGGAGTGTCTTTATACTGAAAATATTTCAGAGCCACTGGACTAAATCATCCATGGTTCATCACACGTTTAAGAGCTTAATTGACATACTATAAGATTCACCCATTTCAAGTGTACAATGATTTTCAGTTGTTGCACATCTTGAGTGAATACAGTTCAGATTCCCAAATAATCCATTAAGTTATTTGTGAAAAAGTGAAAGATATGTAATGGAAGAAGATGAGACTGTGATGGGGTTTAACCCCCATTTGATAAACCATGAGATGGAAAATTCTGAACTGATGCCACAGATAAATGCACCAACCAGGACTAAACATAATTCAGAAGCAAATCTCACATAACTCCTCAACAATGAGTAGACTGAAAACCCTCTGCTGCAGAATGCACTCATGCAACAGAAGTGTCTCTAGAGTTTGGAAATCTTTACCAACCAAGAAAAATTCTGATGTATTCTCTTTCAGTTGAACGTCCTCAGATGACTTTCAGCATGCTCCAGGGAATCTTCCCAAAGGTGAGTATCTCTCAGATCTAAAGGACCAGAGAACCTTTGTCCCTCCACAGATGCAAACACTGGTAAGAGTGGGAGAATATCAAAAATGCCCTCGTTGCCTCCTTCCCCCCATGTCTATCACAACACCTGATGTAGCACCGACAGCTTGATAATACTAAGAGTTGTGATCCTTAATACTTCTTTTGTTTTCATAGTGATGCCAGATACTATTTTAAGCAGTTCACATGGATTCATTTATTTAATCCTTAAGAAGATCTCTATGACATTGTTTCTGTTATTATCTCCAAATAATAATGAGTCACACACTTC
>NW_016819267.1:16603-22310 GCF_001698545.2 Rhinopithecus bieti | reverse complement strand
AAAAAAAAAAAAAAAAAAAAGAAAGAAAAAAAAAGTAGCTTAAGGTTGTTGGTCAGTGACATATCCCAATGCAAGCAGAATTGGTATGGGTGCCACCTCACTGAATTCCACATTCAATGTTGGTGCCTCTGTGGGGTGGTATGCCATATCTGGTACTGCTTTCTTTGCTGCTTAGATTAATTTCAGCAAACCATTTCTTTCCTTCTCCCTTTCCTGTATTCATCTCCCCACACCATCTTTCCCAGCAGTTTTTTGTCCCTTCTCTATGTTTTTACATTTACTCTCCCAGCAACTGTCTACAAGCTTATATGGGATCCCTTGTATTTTATAGAAGCTCTTCCTTTTGTAGACCTTGTGAATTCTTAGAATGCTATTCTTCTCCAAATCTTCTGTATATGACACTCTCAATTACATGGAGAATTTTGCTGTTTGCAAGAATGTCAGTCCTAAAAGAGTGTGAAGATAAGCATTCTAGCCCTGGAAACCATATTCACATAGGCCATTCCTTTCCCATCTAACCTCCCAGGTTTCTTCTAATTTAGGCCTGTGTAACTCTCCCAGTGTTGTTGAGAGCATTGATTAAGTTAATGCATGTGAAAATGCTTTGTAAGCTCTAAAGCACTATAGAAATGTCACTGATACTGTTTATCTGTGACCTTCCCATTATAAAGATCACGCCCAAGAAGGCAGCAGAGGAAGGAAATGATTCGAAGGGAGTGCCAGAAGCATCTGGCCCACAGAACGATGGGAAACAGTTGTGCCCCCCGGGAAAACCAAGTACCTCTGAGAAGATTAACGCGACATCTGGTAAGAGGAAGCAATTCGGGAACAACCCCTGTGGCTTCCCTGGCTATGTTCAGGTGTGTGGACTGGGTGTGTGGCATGGATCCCAGACAAGCCTGGGTCCAGGTTGGGCTGAGGAGCTCGCCCAGCTCCAGATGAGATGTTAGACATGACTTCCAGAGACAGACTTGAGTTGTCACCCATAGAAAAAACCACGTGACTTGGGGCAAGTCTTTCAGATTTTCTCAGCTCCAGATACCTAGTCCATAAGATGGAAATAATCATAGTTCATCAGTTGTTTGGAGGCATTAAATTAAATCTAGAAGACCTGATGATGTGAAAGGTGCTCAAGCAATTCTATCTGTGATTACCTGGGATCATATCATACTCAGCTCAATGCCTGATACCCAATATAGATGTACTTCAGAGATATTGGAGGTTTGGTTCCAGACCACTGCAATAAAGTGAGTCACAGACTTTTCTTTTTTTTGGTTTGGTAGTGCATAAAAACATTGTTTCTACTATAGTGTAGTCTACTACAACAGCATTACGTCTAAAAGTGTATATACCTTAATTTTAAACTAATTCATTGTTAAAAATGCTAACAATCTTTTGAGTCTCCAGTGAGTCACACTCTTTTTGCTGGTTGAGGGAGGGTCTTGCCTCGGTGGTGATGGCTGCTGACTGATCAAGGTGGCAGTTGCTGAAGCTTGGAGTGTCTGTGGCAGTTTCTTAAAAGAACACAACAATGAAATTTGCCACATAGATTAGCTCTCCCTTTCATGAAGTATTTCTCTGTAGTATGTGATGCTATTGGATAACATTTTACCCACAGTAGAACTTCTTTCAAAGTTGGAATCAATCCTCTGTAGCTATGAAAGTCCTGTATGGCATCACCTTCCAATGGAAGGCTATTTTATCTATATTGAAAATCTGTTGTTTAGTGTAGCTACCTTTCATCAGTGATCTTAGCTAGATCTTCTGGATAACTTGCTGAAGCTTCTCCATCAGAGTTTGCTGCTTCACCTTGCACTTTTATGTTATGGAGACGGCTTCTTTCCTTAAACCTCACGAACCAACCTCTGCTAGCTTCACACGTGTCTCCTGCTGCTTCTTAACCTCTCTCAATTTTCACGGACTTAAAGAGAGTTTGGGTCTTGTTCTGAATTAGACTTTGGCTTAAGAGAATGTTGTGGCTGGTTTCATCTCCTATCCTGACCACTCAGACTTCCTCTATTTCAGCAGTAAGGCTGTTTTGCTTGGTTATTTGTGTGTTCACTGGAATATTAGTATTACTATTTCCTTCAAGAACGTTTCCTTTGCATTATATGCTACTATTTCCTTCAAGAACTTTTCCTTTGCATTCACAGCTTGGCTGTTTGGTGCAAGAGGCCGAGCTTTCAGCCTGTCTTGGCTTTCAGCATGCTTTCCTTACTAAACTTAGCCATTTCTAGCTTCTGATTTAAAGTGAGAGACATGCAACTCTTCCTTTCACTTGAACATTTAGGGGCCATTGTAGGGTTGTTCGTTGTCCTAATTTCAGTATTCCTGTGTCTCAGGAAATAGGGAGGTCCAAGAAAAGGAAGAGAGACGTGGTACAGCTCACTGGTGGAGCAGTCAGAACACACACAACATTGGTCGATTAAGTTTATCATCATCTATGGGTGCAGTTCCTGTTACCCCCAAAACTATTACAAACAAGAGGGTGACTATAGTCAATAATAACTTAATTGTACATTAAAAAAAAACTAAAAGAGTGTAAATGGATTGTTTGTAACACAAGGATAAATGGTTGAGGGGATGAATATTCGATTTTCCATGATGCGATTATTATGCATGGCATGCCTGTATCAAAGCATCTCATGTACCCCATAAGTATATACACCTACTGTGGACCCACAAAAATAAAAAACAAAAATTATTTTAAAAGACTAAAAAACAGTAAAAGCAATTGCAGTAATAATATCAAAGCTCACTGATGACAGATCACCATAATAGATATTATAATAATGGAAAAGTGTAAAATTGGTGAGAATTTCCAAAAAAAATTGAAGCATCTGTGAAGCATTATGAAAATGAGGTGCGATAAAACAAGGTGTGCCTGTGTGGCCTTAATAAATATGTGCTGAATGAAAGAAGGTATGGGTGAATGTTCCTGTAAGTGAAGAGGTTGGGAATCTAAGCCTGACAAGGGAAGGAGCCAGAAGCTAAAACTTTAATTGGCATTTGGCCTGTATTGGTGTGGGTCTAAGGTTTCAGCCTCTCTAAGCCAGAGAATGTGAAAAACTGGATAAAGAAGGCCCATGGGCACTTGGGAGGAAGGAGGCATCTCTTTTTTTTGAGTAAACAGAGCCTAACACTCTCCAGCCTACCCAACCCTCACTTTCCAACTCTTCTCCATCATAGGACTCAAAAGGGGGAAACATGCCTGGACCCACAGACTGTGTGAGAGAAAGCAGCTGGCGATTTATGAAGAGATCAGCGACCCTTAGGAAGATGACGAGTAACTTCGTAAGTGAACTTTCGGCTCATTCCCCACATCCCTGCAGATGTGCTATTCTGTTACAGTACCGGTATCCCATCTTATCACTTGTCCCCCAAATCATTCCCTTCTCATAATTTTCTAGGATATAGCATTGAGGCTGAATGATGAGATTCCCCATGCTCTTTCTACTCCCTACCCTGTATATCCAGGGATGCTCCCTACCCAGGATGCTGTGGGATCCCAAACCCGAGGTCAGCCGTGATACACGGGCCACACCTTCCTCTAGCCTAGGAATGGATAAATCAAGTGAGGAGGTCACTGTGCCATGAGCAGATGGTTCACTTCCAGGAACAGTGGAAGGCATGTGCAGGTCCTGAGGTAGGGCAGAATCGGAGTGTGCAGGGTCTGCAGGTTAGGAGGACTTGAGATTGAGTTGTCACGCGGTGGGAACTCATTGCCACTTACTTTCCTTCTCTCTTCTTGCCTCAGCCTCAGGGATATGACACATGCCCGTGATGAGAAGCAGACCTTGGTGACCTTTCACGAACATGGGCATGGCGGCGGACCCCTTGTCATCAGGTGTATAGCAAGTGAAAGCAAGTGTTCACAACAGTGAAAAGTTGAGCGTCATTTTTCTTAGTGTGCCAAGCATTCTATGTTAGCATTTCCATTGTAGTTTCTTGCAGTGTGCCATTCTGTTAGATATTAGCATTATCACTGATCAGCAAGACATACTTAATGCATATTTCAGTTTGTGTATCCATGCATCTACCTTAGAAAACAAGTATTGTCAGGTATTCTCTGCATAGAACAGCACTACCCTCCTCTCTCACCAGATGTGACTACTGAGGGTAGTTCTGAGTGTTTAATTTCAGATTTTTTCTTCTACATTTACACACCACACACACACACATACACACACACACACACACCAAGAACCACTATAAGTATCTCCCGTCTGCTTTTCCCATTGCCGTGCATCCTGCTCAAGCCCCGCTCACTCCATTTCCTGTTCAGCATGTACTCCCCTCATCCGATTTCCCTCTATCAAGTCACTGACAGTTAATAAACATTTGCAAACATTCCCTAGTTATTTGCTCCCCTCATTATTGTGCATACAGCTCTGTGCACATGTGTGAATATTTCTTTAGGAAAGTTTCTTAGAAGTGGAATTGCTGTGTCAAAGGAGTCATTTATTTAACAAAAACCTAATGAGTGTGAACTGGTACTGAGCGCTGTTCTAGGTGCTGGAGAGACATCAGGGAACAAGGCAGACAGATGTTCCTGACTACCATTCTAGAGGAGGATGTTTCCAGTTGTCTTTGTTTGTTTGTTTCTTCTAGAGATGGGGTCTTGCTCTGTCCAGACTAGAGTGCAGTGGCACGATCATAGGTTAATGCAGCCTTGAACTTGTGGGCTCAAGCGATCCTCCCACCTCAGCCTCCAGAGAAGCTGTGACTACAGGCATGCACCATCATGTTCCACTAATTTTTTTGGGTTTTGTCAAGAAAGTCTCGCTCCGTTACCTAGGCTGGTCTCAAATTCCTGGGCCAAAGTGATCCTCCCACTTTGGCCTCCTAAAGTGTTGAGATTACAGGCATGAGCTGCTGCACCTTGCCTCCAATTTTTATTTTGATAGAGACTATTCACTTCATTCCTGGAGCAGGATTCTGCAGCAGGGGGTTGGACATCTTGGCCTTTGCTCTCTAGATGATTTTCGGATTCTATGACTGGGACTGTCCATTTGGGAGTATGTGGGAGGAGACACAGATGAAATCGTCATCTGGGGAACATGGAGGAATGAGGAAGATGTGTGCACGGTAGACCCTGTGATGGACAGGGAATAGAAGAGTCCACCCAGGCTGCAGTGCAGTGATGCAAGTCCAGCTCACTGCAGCCTCGATCTCCCAGGCTCAAGGGATTCTCCCACTTCAGCTTCCATTCTAGCTGGGACTACAGGCACACGCTACTACACCCAGCTAATTTTGTATTTTGGTAGAGACGACATCCACTATTTTGCCCAGGCTGGTCTGTATCTCCTGGCCTCAGTCAATCATCCTGCCTCAGCCTCCCAAAGTGCTGGGATGACAAGCGTGAGCCACCTCGCCAGGCCTTCATTTCTTTAATGAACAATTATCAGAGTTTCATCTTAGAGGCAAAAGTGGCTACTGCCAGCCAATCTGAGTGTGGTGTTGGAGGGGAATCTGGCTGATTCAGACATTTCAAATGAACTTTTAAATTAACCTACCTGATGACTATCCTAAGATCTTTTCCAGCTCTGTTTTTTTTTCTTTTTTGTTTGTTTGTTTGTTTGATTCAGGGTTTGGAGATTTTCAGAGGCTTTGCTACAATGAGCATCTCCTGGGCGGGCGCGGTCACCCACGCTGTAATATCAGCACTTTGGGAGGCCGAGGCAGGCAGATCACTTGAGGTCAGGAG
>NW_016819267.1:10858-14419 GCF_001698545.2 Rhinopithecus bieti | reverse complement strand
GGGCGTGGTGGCTCATGCCTGTAATCCCAACACTTTGGGAGGCTGAGGCTGGAGGATCACTTGAGACCTGGAGTTCAAGTTCAAGACATTCCTGGGTTCTAGGGTGGCCAGAGGCTTACAGATCAAAGGAAGAATTTACAAATACAAATTTTCTGAAGGAAATGCTCTAAGGAAAGTGAAATGGGGAAAGATCTCTTCTTCCCTTTTGGCAACAGGAAAAATTCAATTTCATGTTTAGTTACCCTTACAATTTTCCCCTTTTGTTATTGTATGATAGTAACACTGCAATTTTCTAATTATCTCCACTGTGGTTTCTATCTTTCTCTGGGTAGTTTACAGCCACCTAGATATCCAACACATCCACAGTAAGATGCAAAGCAAAGCAATTATCAAGATTGTAATAGAATGATTTTTTTTTTTCTGGGATGGAGTTTCACTCTTGTTGCCCAGGCTGGAGTGCAATGGTGCGATGTTGGCACACTGCAACCTCTGTCTCCTGTGTTCATGTGATACCCCTGCCTCAGCCTCCCAAGTAGCTGGGATTATAGGCATGTGCCATCATGCCCAGCTAATTTAGTATTTTCTTAGAGATGGGATTTCACCATTTTAGCCAGGCTGGTCTTGAACTCCTCACCCCAGGTGATTCACCCACCTTGGCTTCCCAAAGTGTTAGGATTACAGACGTGAGCAACCATGCCCGGGTTAGAATGAGTTTTTAAATTCAGTATAATACTCACCTTGTCAGGGGACGGGGCGACCTTTAAACACATCATAATGGTTAATTGTGTCAAAGTCAAAATAAATTATAGAGACAAATCCCTAAATCAAATGCTCTATTCGGGAATCACAAAATTGTAATTCAGGGCATACACATGGACTAGGGTGGTCTTCAGCATGTGCAACGAATGAAGAGAAGTTGGAAGTTTTATTAGAAAGAAAAATGTTACATATTGTTTTGAAATGAGGCTCACTGGCCCTGGAGAAGTTGGTTCATTCGCATAATCAGCTTTCACATTCCCTCTTTTGATCAGCATCTTTCTTTGAAAACCTCACTGATCAGCCATCTTAAAGTGAGGCTTCATTGTCATTCCATGCCAGGATGGACCTGGGCCAGTTGTCTTTGTCCCATGTCAAGGGGAAGGTAAGGGAGTCGATATCAGGGACATGGGCCACATTTGAGCAACAAAGTGTCCAGAAGGAAAAAAAAATTCAGGCATGTTTGTCTGGAGTTCAGCATCAAGTTCCATCTTGTTAGTTCCATCTATATTAGCAATCATCTTGATGCCCTGGGCTATCATTATTTTGTTGGGAGAACTGACTTAACAAATATTAGACAGGCAACAAGTACGGAGCTCAAAGATCGTAATACCAAAATAAGTAGCAATTGTTTTATTTTATTTTATTTTATTTTATTTTATTTTATTTTATTTTACTATGATGGATTCTTGCTCTGTCGCCCAGGCTGGAGTGCAGTGGCGTGATCCCGGCTCACTGCAACCTCCACCTCCTGGGTTCAAGCGATTCTCCTGCCTCAGCCTCTTGAGTAGCTGGAATTACAGGTGCCCACCAGCATGACTGGCTTATTTTTGTCTTTTCAGTAGAGACAGGGTTTCACCATGTTGGCCAGGCTAGTCTCAAATTCCTGACCTCAAGTGATCCACCCTCCTTGGCATCCCAAAGTGCTGGGATTACAGGCCTGAACCACGGCACCCAGCTATAATTAGCAATAGTATAATAAATTTAGTTTGTATAATGGTTTTGAACCAAGATCCCAAGACTAAGGGCCACCAGCTAAACAAATCAGACTATGGGGGAAGTGAATGAGGCCTCTTGCAGTCTTTGAGTAGCATTTTAGGACTGGGTTGAATTGTAGCAGAGTGCCAACTCTATAAAAGGGACCACTAGGTGAAGTAAAGGATTTGGGCGTCGGGTTCTGTCAAGTGAAAAATGTAGACATTCAGGGAGTAAGAGTCTCGTTATGATAGGAAGACTTACTCTGAAGTCTTGGGAAAAGCTGTTTACAGTGTGGAAACGTCAACTTCTCATCCTGATTTGTCGTTGGAATGTCTCTGGTTATGGCATTGGACAGTTTGGTGAACTTTTTGTGTGGTCCATACATCAGGCAACAAACTTGTTCCTTAAAATTTATGCAGTTTTATCTTATAGAACTTGTAGATCAAAAATAAAATCCTAACCCCTGCCACCCCGCAAGCATCTGAATGGACTTCTTCCTCAGCCAGGGCTCTTTAAAAATTTAACCTAAGAGACGGTTTCAGGCCATGACAGGAAGTGGGGGTCAGGCATGCCTCATTATACCTCTCTGGCATCAACATCAACACAAACTTGAAGTCTAGTAAAAAACGTGTTACAACCTAGTCTCTCTGAAGCCAATACCTGAAGTCTTCCTCTGCAAATAAGAACTTGACTTTCCACAGTCCTTTATCTTAACCCAGGCATTCCTTTCTGTTGATCCTAGGGTTTTGTTTTGAGATGGAGTCTCTCTCTGTCTACCAGGCTGGAGTGCAATGGGCGGGATCTCGGCTCACTGCAACCTTTGTCTCCCGGGTTTAAGCAATTCTTGTGCCTCCTGTAGCTGGGACCACAGGCGCGGGCCACCATGTCCAGCTAATATTTTGTCCTTTTAGTAGAAAAGGGGTTTTGCGGTGTTGCTCAGCCTGGTCTTGAAGTCCTGGCCTCAAGTGATCCGTCTGCCTGGACCTCCCAAAGTGCTGGGATTCCAGGCATGAGCCATCATGCCTGGCCTACTAATTAGGTTTCTAATTGCTTAGGAAAACTGAGCTTTGAAAGGGTAGGTTTTAAGTCCATCTAACTTTCTGTATTGCTTTTGAAGTCTGTTGACTATCACTCTGAGTGATATATCATGATGATCATGATGAAATAATGAGTGACTGTTATTTCACAATGACCTGTGATCCTGCTTTGAACAAATGTTTTGAGACTTTTAACACCTTTGACAAACTTCCCCCAAATCCAATTCTTTTTTAATTTATCTATTGCTGTTGAACAAACTAATCAAATTTTAATTTAAGTCTTTTTAACCTGAAATTGATTTTGAAATTTACCAGTGAGGCCCCTGGAGAGCCTCAAAGAATGTGTCTCTCATTAGGCTTATTTGATATGTTAGATTATATGAAAACTAATGTCAGATAATAAAAAATACTAATCGCTGTTTACATTTATATAGATATGTTATTGATGTTAGTATTCTGAAGATCCTATAAAATTTACAGAGGTCTGATGGTCCTGGTGTAATGCTATCAGTCATGATTCTGGTTATTATTTTAAAATGCTCTATATAATAGAAATAACTGAATTTTCTCTTATTTTGAACCTTTCATCAGATTTTAATCATTACTGTTCTAAGCTTTATCATCTACAGTGCTGATTCTTCTCTAAAGGCATCCAGAATCAGATTCATAAAAAAGATTTTAACAACTACTGTTGAATATAGATTTGTAATAACTTTCAGATCAATGAACTAAATAAATTATTTTTCAAAACTCTAATGCAAACTGATGGGTTCATGCAACTGATTATCAA
>NW_016819267.1:4888-8163 GCF_001698545.2 Rhinopithecus bieti | reverse complement strand
GGAGTTCACTCTTGTTGCCCAGGCTGGAGTGCAATGGTGCGATCTCGGCTCATAGCAACCTCTGCCTCTCGGGTTCAAGCCATTCTCCTGCCTCGGCCTCCCGAGTAGCTGGGATTACAGGCATGTGCCACCACGCCCGGCTAATTTTTTTTGGTATTTTTCGTAGAGACGGGGTTTCTCCATGTTGGTCAGGCTGGTCTCAAACTCCGGACCTCAAGTGATCTGCCCGCCTTGGCCTCCCAAAGTGCTGGGATTACAGGCATGAGCTATCGCGCCTGGCCTGTTGTTGTTGTTTTTGAGACAGAGACTCACTCTGTCACCAGGCAGGAGTGCAGTGGTGGGATCTCGGCTCACTGCAACCTCCGCCTCCTGCATTCAAATGATTCTCCTGCCTCAGCCTCCCAACTAGCTGGGACTACAGGCGCCCACCACCACGCCTGGCTAATTTTTGTATTTTTCGTAGAGATGGTGTTTCACCATGTTGGCCAAGATGGTCTTGATCTCTTGACCTCGTGATCCAGCCGCTTCAGCCTCTCAAAGTGGTGGGATTATAGGCATGAGCCACTGCGCCCAGCTAGACTAGACTAATCCTACTTTTCCCCATAAAATTACCAAAAACAGAAACTGCTGTGTTCCTGATGTCTCCAGATGAAAAGAGACAAACTCTGGAAAACATTTGAAGAGATTTATTCTGAGCCAAATAGGAGTGACCATGACCCATGACACGGCCTCAGGAGGTCCTGAGTTGCCCAAGGTGGTCAGGGTGCAGCGTGGTTTTACAGATTTTGTGGAGACTCAGTCAAATACTTTTAAGAAATACATTGGTTTGGTCCAGAAAGCCAGGACAACTCGAAGCAGGGGCTTTCAGCTTATAGGTAGATTTAAAAATTTTCTGGTTGACAATTGGTTGGGTTTTCTAAAAACCTAGGATTGGCCGGGCGCAATGGCTCACACCTATAATCCCAGCACTTTGGGAGGCTGAGGCAGATGAATCACCTGGGATCAGGAGATCGAGACCAGCCTGGCCAACATGGTGAAACCTGGTTTCTACTAAAATAATAAAAAAAAAAATTAGCTGGATGTGATGGCGGGTGCCTGTAACTCCAACTACTGGGTAGACTGAGACAGGAGAATTGCTTGAATCCGGGCAGCAGAGGTTACAGTGAGCCGAGAACGCACCATTGCACTCCAGCCTGGGCAACAGATCTAGATTCTGCCTCAAAACAAAAACAAACAAACAAACAAACAAACAAAAATGCACTGGATCAACAGAAAGGAATGTCTGGGTTAAGAAAGAGGATTGTGGTGACCTAAGTTCTTATTTGCAGAGAAAGCCTTCAGGGACTAGGCTTCAGAGAGACTAGGTTGTAACATGTTTCTTATGAGATTTAAGTCTGTGATGATGTTGATGCTAGAGAGGTATCATTATACCTGATATGTGTATGTCTGACCCATACATCCTACCATGGCCTAAACTGTCTCTCAGGTTAACTTTAAAAGAGCCCTGGCTGAGAAGGAAGTCCATTCAGATGGTTAAGGGGAGGAGAGGTGCTTGGGATGCTATTTTTGGTTTACAAATACTATAAGATAAAACCGCAAATGATTTTTTTTTTTTTTTTTTGAGACAGAGTCTCACACTGTTGCCAAGGCTAGAGTGCAGTGGCGAGATCTCGGCTCACTGCATTCTCTACTTCCCGGGTTCAAGCGATTCTCCTGCCTAACCTCCCGAGTAGCTGGGACTACAGGCACATGACACCATCCTCGGCTAATTTTTTGTATTTTTAGTAGAGGCGAGGTCTCACCGAGTTACCCAGGATGGTCTTGATTTCCTGACCTCGTGATCTCCCCACCTCGGCCTCCCAAAGTGCTGGGATTACAGGCGTGAACCACTGCACTCAGCCAAACTGTATAAATTTTAAGAAACAAGTCTCGTGCCTGACGTATGGACCACACAAAAAGTTCAACAAAGTGTCCAATGCCGTAACCAAACACATTCCAATGACAAATCAGAATGAGAAGTTGATGTTTCTACACTGTAGACAGCTTTTCCCAAGACGTCAGAATAAGTCTTCGTATCATAATGAGACTCTTACCCCCGAATGTCTACATGTTTCACTTGACAGAACCTGATCCCCAAATCCTTTGACTCACCTAGTATTCCCTTTTGTAGAGTTGGCACTCTGCTTTAATTGAATCCAGCCCTAAAATGCTACTCAAAGACTACAAGAGGCCTCATTCACTTCCCCCACAGTCTTTTGATTAATTTAGCTGGTGGCCCTTGGGCTTGGGATCTTGGTTCAAAACCATTGTACAAACTAAATTTATTATACTATTGCTAATTATAGCTGGGTGCGGTGGCTCATGCCTGTAATCCCAGCACTTTGGGATGCCAAGGAGGGCTGATCGCTTGAGGTCAGGAGTGGGAGACCAGCCTGGCCAACATGGTGAAACCTCGTCTGTACTGAAAATACAAAAATTAGCCAGGCGAGGTGGTGAGCACTTGTAATCCAAGCTACTTGAGAGGCTGAGGCAGGAGAATCGCTTGAACCCAGGAGGTGGAGGTTGCAGTGAGCTGGGATCACACCACTGCACTGCAGCCTGGACAACAGAGTAAGATTGCATTGCAATAAAATAAAATAAAATAAAATAAAATAAAATAATATGAAATGAAATAAAATAAAATAAAACAATTGCTAATTACTTTTGTATTTTGATCTTTGAGCTCCATTCTTGTTGCCTGTCTCATATTTGTTAAGCCAATTCTCCCAACAGGAAAATGTTGGCCTAGTGCTTCAAGATGAATGCTAATATAGATGGGACTAATAAGATGGAATTTGATGCTGAACTCCAGACAAAGTTGCCTGAATTTTTTTTTCTTCTGGCCTCTTTGTGGCTCAAATGTGGCTCATGTCCGTGATATTGACTCCCTTACCTTTCCCTTGACATGGGACAAAGACAGCCGGCCCAGGTCCATCCTGGCATGGAATGACAATGAAGCCTCACTTTAAGATGGCTGATCAGTGAGGTTTTCAAAGAAAGATGTTGATCAAAAGAGGGAATGTGAAAGCTGATTGTGAGAATGAACCAGCTTCTCCAGGGCCAACGAGCCTCATTTCAAAACAATATGTAACATTTTTCTTTCTAATAAAACTTCCAACTTCTCTTCATTCGTTGCACATGCTGAAGACCACCCTAGTCCATGTGTATGCTCTGAATTACAATTTTGTGATTCCCGAATAGAGCATTTGATTTAGGGATTTGTCTCTATAATTTAT
>NW_016819267.1:0-1732 GCF_001698545.2 Rhinopithecus bieti | reverse complement strand
CTCCTGACCTCAAGTGATCTGCCTGCCTCGGCCTCCCAAAGTGCTGATATTACAGCGTGGGTGACCGCGCCCGCCCAGGAGATGCTCATTGTAGCAAAGCCTCTGAAAATCTCCAAACCCTGAATCAAACAAACAAACAAACAAAAAAGAAAAAAAAACAGAGCTGGAAAAGATCTTAGGATAGTCATCAGGTAGGTTAATTTAAAAGTTCATTTGAAATGTCTGAATCAGCCAGATTCCCCTCCAACACCACACTCAGATTGGCTGGCAGTAGCCACTTTTGCCTCTAAGATGAAACTCTGATAATTGTTCATTAAAGAAATGAAGGCCTGGCGAGGTGGCTCACGCTTGTCATCCCAGCACTTTGGGAGGCTGAGGCAGAATGATTGACTGAGGCCAGGAGATACAGACCAGCCTGGGCAAAATAGTGGATGCCGTCTCTACCAAAATACAAAATTAGCTGGGTGTAGTAGCGTGTGCCTGTAGTCCCAGCTAGAATGGAAGCTGAAGTGGGAGAATCCCTTGAGCCTGGGAGATCGAGGCTGCAGTGAGCTGTAATTGCATCACTGCACTGCAGCCTGGGTGACAGAGTGCTATCCTGTCTCACAAAACACTAAAAAACTAATGTATTGTTGGGCGTAGTGGCTCAGGCCTGTAATCCCAACACTTTGGGAGGCCAAAGTCAGCGGACCACGAGGTCAGGAGATTGAGATCATCATGGCTAACACAGTGAAACTCCGTCTCTACTAAAATACAAAAAATTAGCTGGGTGTGGTGGCACGTGCCTGGATTTCCAGCTAGTCCGGAGACTGAGGTGGGAGAATCACTTGAACCTGGTAGGCAGAGCTTGCAGTGAGCCGAGATCTAGCCACTGTGCTCCAGCCTGGACGACAGAGTGACATTCTGTCTCAAAATAGGAATAATAATAATAATAATAATAATTATTATTATAATGAAGTAATGTATCAGAACTTGATGGAACTTCAGCCCTTCACAGTAATAGTGAAGGAGAGAAGCACATTTGTGGAGAGGGGACCATGTTCACTCTTTACCCTTGATAGACAAATAATCAGGAGCTTTATATACCCAAGGAACCTAAGGAAAATGTTCCCTGTCACGACTCACAATCTTCCAGCCACCCTTTCTTGTACCTGTCTTGTGGGCTGGGGACCCAAGTTATGGACTCCATCATCCCAGGGAGAAAGAAAATCAAATCATGCTCTCTTCTATTTGCATGGAGGATAAGGCACTCAATATCTAGTATCGGAATGTTACATTTGTGTAATACAGAACCATGTTGGGATAAAATAGAATTTGTTTCCTCTGAGACACAGGTAGAAGTACGTCCACACTGACCTGGGTGGCAGCCACCTCTTCCTGCAGTGCCAGGCAGGGCATGCTCACAGATCTGGGGAACCTCTGCTGCTCCTGGAGCCCCACAACCTCCTTCCGGGCACCCAGATCCTCTGGTGGTTGTGACAGCCCACACTTGGGCCTTGGGTCTCTCCTGCTTCTTTGCCTGACCCTCTTCTGCCCACCCTGTATATCTCTGTCTCCCATTGTCCCCACCATGACCACGTTTGCCTCTCCCTCCCTGCTCTCTCTCTGTCCGAGTGATCCTTGTCTTGGGAATATGAACCCACAGCCTCTACATTGTGACTGGGGACAGAACCCTGGGCTTGTTCAATTCTCCCTCCCTCCATCACATGCACCTGTCCTCCTTAATGTTTCT
>NW_016819266.1:0-3420 GCF_001698545.2 Rhinopithecus bieti | reverse complement strand
GACGGAGTCTCGCTCTCACCCAGGCTGGAGTGCAGTGGCGTGATCTTGGTTCACTGCAAGCTCTGCCTCCCAGGTTCACGCCTGTCTCCTGCCTCAGTCTCCCAAGTAGCTGGGACTACAGGTGCCTGCCACCATGCCCAGCTAATTTTTTGTATTTTAGTAGAGACGGGGTTTTACTGTGTTAGCCAGGATGGTCTCGATCTCCTGACCTTGTGATCGACCCACCTTGGCCTCCCAAAGTGCTGGGATTACAGGCGTGAGCCACCGCGCCCGGCCCAATTTTGTATTTTAGTAGAGACAAGGTTTCACCATGTTGGCCAGGCTAGTCTCGAATTCCTGACCTCAGGTGATCTGCCCACCTTGACCTCCCAAAGTACTGGGATTATAGGCGTGAGCCACCATACCCAGCCCTTTTTTTTTTTGAGGCAGGGTCTCACTGTCACCCAGGCTAGACTGCAGTGGCACAATCATGGCTCCCTGCAGCCTCGGCCTCCCCAGGCCCAAGTGATTCTCCATCCTAACCTGAGTAGCTGGGACTATAGGTACGTGCCACTGTGCCTGGCTAACGTTTTGTATTTTGTAGAGACAGGGTTTTGCTGTGATGCTCAGGCTGGTCTTGAACTCCTGGGCTCGAGCGATTCAGCTGCCTTGGCTTCCCAAAGGGCTGGGATGACAGTGTGGGCCACCGCACCCCGCCAAATTCTGTTTTCACAAGCAAGCACATCATTTTAGATTTCATATCAAGATGTTGTTTTGAAATGAGGGTCTCGCTATATATAGCCCAAGCTGGTCTTCAACTCCTAGGCTCAGGCAAATCCCCCCACCCCAGCCTCCTGAATAGCTGGGACTACAGGCTCAAGCCACCACACCCAGTTTTCATCAAATTATCAAAGTGGCAATTCCAAGCACTTTTTTGATAGGAAAGGTAGAAACTCCACTGTAGTGGGTAACCCCAAAAGATGTCCACAACCAAATCCCCATTCCCCAGTATCTGGGAATGAAACCTTATTTAGAGATAGGGTCTTTGCAGATGTAATTAGTTAAGGTGGGGACAAACTGGATCAGGACGGGACTGGTGTCCCAAGAAGAAAACAGAAGTCTGGACAGACACACAGAGAGAAGGAGGCCATGTGACAACAAAGATATGAGTGACATCTTGTGGATAAAGGCCAAGGAACACCAATGATTGGCGGCCCCACAGGAAGCTGAGGAGGCGAGGAAGCGCGTTCTTCCCTAGAACCTTCAGAGACAGCCTATGCCTTGGTTTCCCGCTTCCGGCCTCTAGAACTGTGAAAGATTAAATTGCTGTTGCTCGCAGCCCCGGTTTGTGTTACTTTGTTACAGCAGCTCTAGGAAATTAACACACCCAACCCCAGTCACTTCTTAAAGAACTGAAAAGGTTCTTAAAATGACAATTTTTTCTTGAGACAGGGTCTTGCCCTGTCACCCAGGCTGGAGTACAGTGGTGCCATCATGGTTCACTGCAGCCTCGACCTCCCAAGTTCAAGTGATCCCCTTGCCTCAGCACCCTAATGAGTTGGACTACAAGTGCAGGCCACTGTACCTAGCTAATTTCTGTATTTTTTGTAGAGACAAGGTTTCACCATGTTGCCCAGGCTGGTCCTGGACTTGAGTGATCTGCCTGCCTCAGCTTCCCAAAGTGCTGGGATAACAAGCAAGAGCCACCACATCTGACCTGACAATTTTTTAATACCTGGCCTTAAATTTGTGCTTTTCCATTTTCAAAGACTCCTCCAAAATAAACAGTACATTACATGAAGGAGGTGAAGCAGGCACAACTAGTCCATCCCACAAGTGAAGAAACAGTTTCAGAAAAGTCAGGGAGGAGCCCAAGCTTCCCCAGAAGCGGCAGGAGAAGGGTCCAGCCTCTGTCTCTAGTACTTGAGGTGAGAAGGGACAGAGACCAGGAACCTAGAATGTTCTCATCACAATGGAACAAAATACTAAGCCCTATTACTGCAAGAACCCTAATTATTCTTTTTTTTTTTTTTTTTTTTTTTTTTTTTGAGACAGGGTCTCGCTCTGACACCAAGGCTGCAGTAGAGTAAATCAAAGCTCACCAAAGCCTTGAACTCCTGGACCCAAGTGATTCTCCCATCTCAGCCTCCCGAATAGCTGGGACCACGGGCTCGAGGTCAAGGCTGCAGTGGGCAGTGATGGTGTCACTGCACTTTAGCCTGGGTGGCAGTGAGACCCTCTTCAGGGATAAAAGACTTGAGGCAAAACCCGACTTCTGTTTCTGTTTTTGTTTTTTTTAATACAGACAGGGTGTTGCTATGTTGCCTAGGCTGGTCTTGAACTCCTGGCCTCAAGCAATCCTCCCCCTGCCTCAGCAGGAGTCACTGTGCCCAGGTAAAATCTGATTTCGGAGCCTCCTTCCTACACTGGTCAAATGCTGACAGCAGGAGAAGCAAACGACCCCACCAACAGGAGGGCAGCACGCCCACAGCCCAGAGATCCTGACGGCTCTCTCTCTCACCTCCACACCTTAGTACTCAACACTGAGCCCAGCCCCACACAGATGCCCAGTAAATGGGAATATGACTGGGCCATATGGAGACAGATCAGGACCCAGGCTCTATGCTCAACCCATGGGGGCAGACCAGCCCTGCAAACGGCTGCCCCACATATCCTCCCCTTAGCAGCATGTAGGGACCCAAGACCCCTCCAGCCCCCGGGGTTCTGGCATTTGTCCCTGGCTCTAAAGTTGCAGAGATGTGCGCTGGTTTACCTGTCTGAGTGCCTTGTCCAGTTAGTAACAGTTCTTAGGACACAACAGCACCTCGACCACTGTGGCCAGAAAGCAAGGTATGTGCTGGAGATGTGGCTCTACACACACGGCACAGCACATGGACTAGTCAGCGACGGGGCAGTCATCTCTCAGGAAAGCCTGTCGCTGGGACCCACAACCCCACGCTCCACGCTCAGAACAAAAGTGTCAACAGCTCTATTCATAGTCTTGTGGATTGACCTTAAAAATAAGAGGCACAGGCCAGGCGTGGTGGCTCACGCCTGTAATCCCAGCACTTTGGGAGGATGAGGCAGGCGGATCACGAGGTCAGGAGATTGAGACCATCCTGGCTAACACGGTGAAACCCCATCTCTACTAAAAATAGAAAAACTAGCGGGGCGAGGTGGCGGGCGCCTGTAGTCCCAGCTACTCAGGAGCCTGAGCAGGAGAATGGTGTGAACCCGGGAGGTGGAGCTTGCAGTGAGCCGAGATCGCGCCACTGCACTCCAGCCTGGGCGACAGAGCCAGACTCAGTCTCCAAAAAAAAATTAAAAAAATAAGAGGCACAGTGGCCTCTTGGCTTACAGGGCTGCTGTAACAAAGTACCACAAACAAAGTACCACAAACAAAGTACCACAAACAAAGTACCACAAACTTGGTGTCTTTTT
>NW_016819265.1:0-1717 GCF_001698545.2 Rhinopithecus bieti | reverse complement strand
CTCCCAATCATCCTTTTGCAGATTCCATGAAAACAGTGTTATAAAACTGCTCAATGAAAAGAATGGTGTAACTCTGAGAGATGAATTCACACATCACAAAGAACTTTCTCAGAAAGCTTCTTTCTAGTTTTTATCTGAGAATATTTCCTTTGTCTACATAAATCAATGTGATCCAAAGTATTCCTTCTCAGATAGCCCAAAAATAGTGCTAAGAAACTGTTCCATGAAAAAAGTCATGTAACTCTGTGAGATGAATTAACACATCACAAAGCAGTTTATCAGAAACCTTCATTCTCGTTTTTATCTGAGGATATTTCCTTTTTCACCATATTCCTCAATAAACTCCCAAATATCACATTGATGATGAAATGAAGAAAATGTTAGTAAACTTCTCAATGAAAAGAACGGTGTAACGCTGAGATGAATTCGCACATCACAAAGCAGTTTCTCAGAAAGTTTCTTTTGGTTTTTATCTGAGGATATTTCCTTTGTTCACCATAGGCTTCAATGTGATCCAAAATATCCCTTCTCAGATTCCCACGAAACAGGGCTACCAAACTGCTCCATGAAAAGGATCATGTAACTCTGTGAGATGAATTCAATAATCACAAAGCAGTTTCTCTGAAATCTTCTCTCTAGTTTTTGTCTGTAGATATTTCCTTTGTCACCATGAGCTTCAATGCACTAAGAAATATCCCATTGCAGATACCAAGAAAACAGTGATAGCAAACTGCTCAATGAAAAGAGCAGTGTAACTCTGTGAGATGAATTCACACATCAAAAAGCAGTTTCCCAGAAAGCTTCTTTTGGTTTTTGTCTGAGGATATTTCCATTGTCACCATAGGCTTCAATACTCGCCCAAATATCCTATTGCAGATTTTACTAAAACAGTGGCAAACTGTTCCAATAAAAGAATTGTGAAACTATTTGAGATAAATTCACACATCACAAAGATGTTTATCAGAAAGTTTCTTTCATACTTTTACCTGGGGATATTTCCTTTGTCACCATACATTTCAATGTGATCCAAAATACCCCTTCTCAGATTACCTAAAAATAGGGCTACCAAACTGCTCCATGAATAGATTGGTGTAACTCTGTGGGATGAATTCACACATCAGAAAGCTGTTTCTCAGAGAGATTCTTTCTAGTTTTTGTCTAAGGATATTTCCTTTTTCACCTTTTGCCTCAATGTGCTCATGAATATCCCTTTATAGATTCCAGTAGAATAGTGTTAGCAAACTGCTCCATGAAAAGAAAGGTGTAAACCTGTGAGATGAATTCACACATTGCAAGGCAGTTTTGCAGAAAGCTTCTTCTTGGTTTTCATCTGAGGAGATTTCCTTTGCCACTATAGGCTTCAATGTGCTCCAAAATATCCCGTTGCAGCTTCCTCAAAAACAGTGTTATCAAACTGCTCAATGAAAAGAGCAGTGTAACACTGTAAGACGAATTCACACATTACCAAACTGTTTCTCAGAAAGCTTCTTTCTAGTTTTTTTCTGAGGATATTTCCTTTTTCACTATAGGCCTCAAGGTGCTCTGGAATATCCCTTTGCAGATTCCACAAAAACAGTGTTAGCAAACTGCTCCAAGAAAAGAAAGTTGTAAATCTGTGAGATGAGTCCACATACCACAAAGCAGCTTCTCAGAAATCTTCTTTCTAGTTTTATCTGAGTTTTCCTTTGTCACCATAGGCTTCAATGTTATCCAAAAT
>NW_016819264.1:48935-64324 GCF_001698545.2 Rhinopithecus bieti | reverse complement strand
GAACAGTGGGCCCAGGCGATCGGCCCTCAGCATATGGAAGACCCACACCACCACTGGTCTCTGAGTTCCCTCAGTGTTTATTGATCACTATCTTTACCATCTTGGAGAGGGGGATGTGGCAGGGGACTATAGGGTAATGGTGGGAAGAGGGTTAGCAGGAAAACATGTGAGCAAAGGTCTCTGTGTCATAAATAAGTTTAAGGAAAGGTGCTGTGCCCCAGTGTGCACGTAGGCCAGATTTATGTTTGACTTTACACAAACATCTCAGTGTAGTCAAGAGCAGTACTGCCGCCAGCATGTCACCTCCAGCCATAAGGCAATTTTCTCCTATCTTAGTAAATAGAATATGATCAGGTTTTACACTGAGACTTTCCATTCCCAGGGATGAGCAGGAGACAGATGCCTTCCTCTTATCTCAACTGCAAAGAGGCCTTCCTCTTTCACTAATCCTCCTCAGCGCAGACCCTTTATGGGTGTCAGACTGGGGGACGGTCAGGTCTTTCCCTTCCCGTGAGGCCATATCTTAGGCTGTCTCAGTGGGGAGAAACCTTGGACGATACCCAGGCTTTCTTGGGCAGAGGTCCCTGCGACCTTCCACGGTGCATTGTGTCCCTGGGTGCTTGAGATCAGAGAATGGCGATGACTTCTACCAAGCATACTGCCTTCAAACACATTTTTCACAAAGCACATCCTGCACAGCCCTAAATCCATTAAATGTTGAGTCAACACAGCAGAAGTCTCTGCGGGCACACGGTTGGAGCTAGGGTTACAGATTAACAACATCTCAAGGCAGAAGAATTTTTCTTAGTACGGAACAAAATAGAGTTTCTTATGTCTACTTCTTTCCAGAGAGAGACAGTAACAGTCTGATGTCTCTTTCTTTCCCCCACACTCTCCTCCCAAGGTCTCAAGACAGGAATTTGCAGTAAATACGTTCTTCTACCACTGAGTCCTCTTGACTCTTCAGCTGAAGCGCCACATGGGCACATGTTGCTATTGGCTGATCTGCGGATGATAGCTTGTCCCATTTCTTCTTGCTGATTTAATCTCAAATAAAACCCCAAGGAGAGGTTGTGGTATGATCTAGAGAAATTCACACCAAGTAGTTTCATGTGTTACTTCATGCAGTGTCTGTCTTCAGACTCTTCAAAACATGTAACAAGAGTGAAAAATGAAGATGTACTATTTTTGTACCTTTCAGATTCTTTCTCCCCAGGCAGCCATGTCTGTGTTCTTGTCCCACAGAATTAGAGCCCATTGGTTGGGAACAATGCCACCACCATCAGACATTGTCAAAGGGGCCATTGAATGTCCAGATGCTAATGCCCAGCTCCTTGAAATTGACCAGATACGCTCCTGAACTGAGGAAACGCACCTGGGGAGTACATGGCAGAGGATATCTTGAGGGATGGGGACCACTGGCATCAAGATTAAGAAACAGCAACAGGAAGACTAAGCTTTGGGCCTGGCCCACACTAGGGAAGGTGGGTCACCATGGCTTGGGAGAGTCTTCCTCTTTAACAAAAGCTGTTAGGAAAGAGGTACATTCCTATGCTTAGGAAACAAAAGCTGTTAGGAAAGAAGTACATTCTTGACCCTGCTTGGCAGCCCCTCTTGTCAGAACCTTGGCATGAGTAGGATGTTGCTGCTAGTGAAGGCTCTCTCTCTCTCTTTCAGAAACGGCCCCTGGCATCCATTATCAAGGAAGTTTGTGACGGGTAGGTTGAAATGGACCTCGTTTTTGACAGTGGCAGCTCTGACTGAAGGAGCACGGCCACACCGTGAGGGGAGTTCTGGGAAGGATCTCCAGTTAGGCAGGTTCCCAGCATGGGGGTCTTGGGAATCACTGTCTTGGGAAGGAAAGACAGCTGGCAACAATACCCCTAAGATGTTTATACTTCCTATTTTTTCCCTTTAAGTCTAGCATTGCCCTGCTTGAGGTCCTGGTAGGATCTGAGACCTCTCCTCAGTTCCGCACACCTCCTTTTGTGGTGCTCATCTTTACAAAAGGCTCAGGCTGTGATTTTTTCAACATGACAACCTAAAGCTTTGTTTTTTTTTCCACTGTATTCTAAATAGGCCACCCAATCCCTTGAGCAACTCTATTGAAAATTATGAGCAGCTTCTGGACAAGAGAGTGACCAAGTGGGATATACTGGTTTTCTCTTGCATAGGTGGTCATTGCCAAACCCAGAGTATTACACCCTCCATTACACGGATGGTCCTCAGCTGTACAACACTGAACAGGTTAGTACAGGGAGAGGCAGAATCAATATCGGCCTTGCTTGGAAGTAAACGACCCAAGGAGACAGCACTATTTATCTTCACTTAGCATCCAGGTAGCTTCCATGTGTTGGGTAAATAGTTGCTCCCTGGGCAGACTGGGAAGCACCAGCCCTTCTTCCTCCCTAGTGGCTGGAAAAAGGTGGCTTTTACTTCCTGAGGGCCCAGGGTGCTAGAAGAGGATCTTAGAAGCTCTTCGCCAAGGAGTAAGCAGGAGAAGAGGGCCCAACTGAAGAGCCTCAGTTACATCTACTGTAAAAAAGACAAAACGTTGTTGATTCAGCTTGCTTGTACCACTTTAACATTTTATCATAGTTACTTTTTTTGTTTGTTTGCTTTTCACTACCCAGACTCGCAGTGATGTTAAGAATGGGACAGTCTTACAACTGGCTATCTCCCCGCTAGGTATTCTTTCCTTCGGAGCTTATTCATGTCACAAACAAATATGAACACCTACCATGGCCCAGGCTCTGTTCTAGAAACAAGGACTCTGGAGATTAAAAAGTCAGTCTTTTTGTATCAGGAAATAATACAGGAAGATGAGAGTGTCTTGGTTCTTACCACCTAGTGGGGAGTAAACAAATGTAATTGAAGGCCTGTCTCAAGGGTCTTGAGAAGAAGTTGCTTAGAGAGCTGTGGGAACTCACAAAGGGGACCACCTAACTCAGCCTGGAGATTCCCAGAAATCCTTGCCAGAGAAGGGGTCACTTAGCTCAGATGTTAAAGTATGAGCAAGAATTAGCTAGAGAAATAAGAAAAGGAAAAGTATTCCAGTCAGAAATCAGCAGATGCCAAGGCACAGAAGTTTGCTGTGTTTGGGAAAAGCACAAGTGCTTGGCAGTTGGAGGCTTGTAGCAATCATTGAGAAGCCAGATATTCAAGGTTCCTTGATGGCCTGCTCATAGATTTGAACTCTGTCCAGAAGGAAACTAGGGACATTGAAGGATTTTAAGCAGGAAGATACGTTGTGTTTAGATTTTTAAGTTTTAGAAAGATCACTTTAGTGACTGTGCGGAAGATGGGCCCTAAGAAGAAGGTTGGTGGTAGTAGGAACCTTTGAAGAGGCTAAGGAGGAATGTTACGAGCCCAGTGAAGGCGAATGTAATGGACATGAAAGGATATGAAGAGTATCTAGGAGGTAAGCTTTATGAGTATGGTGACATGCTGGATGTGGAAGGAAAGGGGAGAATGGAGGATGACCCTGGTTTTTGCAAGAGCCGCCCTTAAAGGTCACAAAGGAAGCAACCAGAAGGGCAGAAAGAACACCGAGAATGTGAAGTGACTGAGGAGCTTTGGGCAGGGAGAGTGTCAGGATTGAGGACAGTATGATCTGCAATTTTTAATGAGCAGAGAAATTTAGTAAACTGAGAACAAAAGCTGTCTGATGACTTGGGAGGTGAAGAGGACACTAGTGATCTTCACAGAAAAATTACGGTGGGGAGGCCAGGTGGTCAGACTGAACTGGGTCAAGTAAAAGAAAGGTAAAAAAGGACTTTGAGTCTCCTGCTGTATCAAGAAGCTTGGTTTTAAAATAAAACACAGAAGGTGATAACTTGAAGAGGATGTGGAGTCAAAAAGATGTGCTTTTTAAAAGCCCGTAAAGCATTCATGTGTTTCACAAATCAAAAATTTTCACAGAGATGTAGCAAAAGGTCTCCCCCCAACTCCTGTCCCCATCTGCCGAATTCCTCACCTTTCTGACCCTTCATGGTTGTTGCTGTTGCAATTTTGCATGTGCCCTTAAGAATGTGTTAAGATGGAAGACAGGAAGGTTGAAGGTGCAGGAAAGCAGGTAATCAATAGAACAGGATCTTAGTGGACCAGGAGAGGAAGTACTCAAAGCCCAGGTAGAGGGAATCACCTTGACTGCTAGGCCCATGAGGAAGACAGCCAATATGGTTGCACCTTTGGTTACATTTGTAGAAGCGCAGCCAGAATATTAAGGACATGATGGCACCTCTTTTCCTGGTGCAGAGAGAGACTGGTTCATCTGAGAGGAGGGGAGGTATGAAGTGGTATTTACTGAATGCTTGTATTTTGCTAAATACTTTGTGTAATTAAATAATCTAATCTTTATAAACATCCCATGAGATAGGTACTCTTGATAGCCACATTCTGTAGACAAGGAAACCAAAGCTTAGAGAGGTTAAATTACTTGCTACTTGTCACACAGCTAATAAAAGTAGCCAAGCCTGCTCTCAGACCCAGGTCTGTCTCACTAGGCCTATATTCCTCCCATCATGTTCTTCTGCCTCCCCTTCTTCTCCTGAACTCTTCTCATCTTAAGGACTTCATTCTTCCCTCCTTAGCTCTGGTAATTTAATACGACAGCCTGGGAGTTACTCACTTTTATGGAAGTGCCGACACATTTCACAGACCTCTTGCACAGTGCAGTTGCCTTTCCCAGAAGCACATCTCTATGGCACGGGAGGCAGCAGCCCAGAAATGCTGTCTCAGGAGGAAAATTGGCAGAGTTGGAAGTTTCTAAGTGGGATGCAGACCAGTGCTCTTCAGATTGCTCTATGCTGTGACCTTTTCCTGTGGCGCACATTTTGTCCACTGTAGAGATAGTGAGGGCTTCTGTATCATAAAGAGCATTGTGCTGTGAAGGGCCAGCTTTATAATAGTGAAAGAGGAGAGGCAAAGGGGAGAGGGCCAGCAGTTCTGACTCCTTCGTGGCAGCAGGAATTGGGCTTCAGTCACTTGCTTAACACTGATAAAAAGAAGACAGGAGTGTTTTTGCTCTTAAGGCTCTTCCTTTCTAGTGGAGAACATTAAATTAGCATCCAAAAAACAGAGTATGATGAAGCAACAAATTGGGAGGCACGATGTAGTAACAAGCTCAGCAGAAGGAAAGTCCAGTAAATGCTAGAGGAGGGATTTTAGCCGCAGCTTGCTGAAAAGGAGGCAGGCATCCTGCTAGGAAAAGTTCATGTGCTAGGAGGAGGTTTTGTCTTCACCAGCCTGCATTTTCAGAAAACGATTGGGTAATTGTTTCTAGCTCCTTGATATTCTTAAAGTTTCCCCAGAACTATCACTCTGAGGAACAATCATAGGGATTTTGAGAGAAAGTTTTTAAAAAATTGTCAAGCTTTTCACATTTTAGGATTAAAAGGGACCTTAGAGGACATCAGATTAAATTCTTCACCCAATGCAAGAATCCTTTCTACAGCGTCTTTGACAGATGGTTGTCCACATTCTCCTTGATTGCTTCTGGTGACAGGGAGCTTAATACCTCAAGAGAAACCTCTTCTGCTAACAGTTTTGTATATTTTATTTTATTTTATTTATTTATTTTTTGGGATGGAGTTTCGCTCTTTCACCCAGGCTGGATTGCAGTGGCATGATCGCGGCTCACTGCAACCTCCACCTCCTGGGTTCAAGCGATTCTCCTGCCTCAGCCTCCTGAGTAGCTGGGAATACAGGCGCCTGCCACTACGCCCAGCTAATTTTTGTGGTTTTAGTAGAGATGGGGTTTCACCATGTTGGTCAGGTTGCTCTCGAACTCCTGACCTTGTGATCTGCCCTCCTCCGCCTCCTAAAGTTCTGGGATTACAGGCGTGAACCACTGCGCTGGCCAGTTTTATTTTATTTTTCATTTTTGAGAGAGAGTCTTGCTCTATGACCCAGGCTGCGAGAGTCTTGCTCTATGACCCAGGTTGCAGTGCATTGATGCAGTCCTAGCTCACTGCAACCTTGAACTGCTGGGCTCAAGCAATCTTCCCACCTCAGCCTCTTGAGTAGCTAGGACTACAGGTGTGCACCACCACACCTGGCTCATTAAAAACTTTTTTTTGTGGAGACAGGGTGTCACTCTGTTGCCCAGGCTGATGTCTAACTACTGGCCTCAAGCAATCCTCCTGCCTTGGCCTTTCAAAGCCTTTGGATTACAGGCATGAACCACTGCACTCAGCCAGACAGCTTTAATTAATAGAAAACCTTCCTCTGTTAAACTGATATCTGTTTCTCTGTGACTTGCCATTGTTAGTGGGCCTCCCAGATGTCTCCAGTATTCCCTTGGTAGGGATTTTTTTTCCTTTTGTAGACAGAGTCTCGCTCTGTCGCCCAGGCTGGAGTGCAGTGCTGTGATCTCAGCTCACTGCAAGCTCCGCCTCCTGGGTTCACACCATTCTCCCACCTCAGCCTCCCGACTAGCTGGGACTATAGGCTCCCACCACCATACCCGGCTAATTTTTTGTATTTTTAGTAAAGATGGGGTTTCACCGTGTTAGGCAGGATGGTCTCGATCTCCTGACCTCATGATCTGCCAACCTCAGCCTCCCAAAGTGCTGGGATTACAGGCATGAGCCACCACGCCTGGCCTTTTTTTTTTTTTTTAAGATGGAGTTTTGCTCTTGTTGCCCAGGCTGGAGTGCAATGGTGCAATCTTGGCTCACTGCAACCTCCGCCTCCCGGGTTCAAGTGATTCTTCTGCCTCAGCCTCCCTAGTAGCTGGGATTACAGGCATGTGCCACCACGGCCAGCTAATTTTGTATTTTTAGACAGGTTTCGCCATATCGGTCAGGCTGGTCTCGAACTCCCGACCTCAGGTGATCCGCCTGCCTCAGACTCCCAAATTGCTGGGATTACAGGCATGAGCCACTGCGCCCAGCTGCTGGTAGGGATTTTTTTTTCTGAGACAGAGTCTTGCTCTGTCGCCCAGGCTGGAGTGCAGTGGCCCGATCTCGGCTCACTGCAATCTCTGCCTCCTGGGTTTATGCCATTCTCCTGCCTCAGCCTCCCGAGTAGCTGGGACTACAGGCGCCCGCCACCTCGCCCGGCTAGTTTTTCGTATTTTTTTTAGTAGAGACGGGGTTTCACCATGTTAGCCAGAATAGTCTCGATTTCCTGATCTCGTGATGGTACAGAAAAGACACAGATAATTACAGATTGGTTTTGGCTTACTAATAACTCCTTGATTGATCCCACAAACATTTATTTAGCAATTCCTAGGCAGTGTTAAAAAACTAGTTCTGCCTCAGGTTTGGATGTCCACAGAAGAACCTCTATGAGCTATCCACAGAGTAGTAACCTGCTCCAAGGAGCAGATGGCACGTATCTGTCCCTGGTCTCCTAGTCCCGAGCTGCATGTCAGCTGATGGAGAGGACCCAGTCATCCAACATGGAGACCTGGCTGGATGTCATGAAGGATATGGCCAAGCTCTCTGCCGACGTGACTTTCATTACTGAGTTCATCAACATGAATGTCATCGTGCTGATGAGGCTCGTGTGGAAAGTAGAACCAAGCTCTTGTCCCAGTGAGTATGACTAAGGCCTCATTCCAAGGACTTCAGTGATTTACTACATCCCGCAGGGCATTGTAGTCTCATTTCCATCAAGTCAAATAAGGAGTGTATTGAATACCACCTATGTACATACAGACTAGTGTGCCAAGCACAGAGTAGTGTGCCAAAGACTAGAGTCTTTTTTGTGGCTGCCCTCACACCTGTGTTTCCTGATCTGAATCTTTGTCTATTTTGTGTGTGTCTCAGCTACAGTGAGATGCTGGCATTCACCCTGACCGCCTTCCTAGAGCTCATGGACCATGACATTGTCTCCTGGGACATGGTTTCAATCACCCTTATTAAGCAGGTGAGGCCTCTGGAAGCAGGTGTATCTCTGGAATTACAGAGAGATATAATTCCATGTTGTTCTTCTAAATCTTGTAGTCTAGTTGGGCTCTCACAAATTAAATAATAGTACAAAACACTACTATGCCAAGTGAGCAGTAAAAATAGAGGCTAGAGAAGTCAGGAGGAAAGCGGTCAGGTCGCAACAGACCTGTTAATTGCTGGAAATGCTTGGTCTAATGAGGGTTACTGAGCAGATGGTCCAGTATCTCCCAGGTGTCTGTCTGTTTGCTCCCTCCCTCTCCAGTCACCTCCCACCCCATACACATACACATACACACACACACACACACACACACCTTTGTGTTTACCACAGGTTACAACCTACCCATTCGCCATCTCCCTGCCACACTTTTGCACAGGAAGAAGGAGACCAGAACTGTATGATACCCGCAAGCATTTTCATCATACCCCAGAGTTGACATGCATGTGGCAGGCAGCTGTGCCTTGTGAGCAGTAGTCAGTAAACAGGTGCTTGGAGCCTAAGCTGCCAAAGAGGGAATCAGAAATCTTCTCAGCCCAAAGATGAACTATTGAAATTTTCAGCCAAATCAAGTAACTAATCATAGACACTTATTTTACATCTTGGATCTTCCAGCTATCCTGAAGTCCTGAAGCCTTCAGCTGCCATCAGCACTGACATAGTTCTGCAGTCTCCCGAGAGTGCAGGGTTAGACTGGCCTTGGTTTCCCTCTCTTTTCTTTTCTTTTCTTTTTTTTTTTTTTTTTTTGAGACAAAGTCTCGCTCTGTTGCCCAGGCTGGAATGCAGTGGCACAATCTCCGCTCACTGCAAGCTCCGCCTCCTGGGTTCACGCCATTCTCCTGCCTCAGCCTCCTGAGTAGCTGGGACTACAGGTGCCTGCCCCCACACCTGGCTAATTTTTTGTATTTTAGTAGAGATGGGGTTTCACCATGTTAGCCAGGATGGTCTTGATCTCCTGACCTCGTGATCCACCCGCCTTGGCCTCCAAAGTGCTGGGATTACAGGCGTGAGCCACTGCGCCTGACCTGTACCTTGATTTTTTTTTTAACAATAATATATCTTGAACATTTCTCCATGTCAAATATTTTTCTAAAAGGGTAGTTCTAAGTCTTTTTTGCAACCTAGACACCTTTGAAAATCTGGTAACAAGTATGTACTCTTACTAGTTTGGAGAAAATACCACTTCGTCAGCAAACTATATGGAATAATTTCTGTATCATTCCTAGGGTTCACAGATACTCTAAGCCCATCCCTGAATCCCAGGTTAAGAATCTCTACCCTAAAACATGACTTTTAATAACTACTTAAGATTCTGATATGTATAAACAGTTGACTAATGCGATCATTTGGATTCCTTTCCATTCCTTTTTAAGTAGTACTTTAGTGAAATGCCTTGTCAGTGAATCTTGCATAGCTCTCTGATTACTGTCTTAGGATAAATTCCTATTAGTGAAATTGCTGGGTCAAGAGCATGTCCACTTTGAATGCTTTTGAGACTTAGCTCTACATCATTATTTGCTTATAATCTGTAAGTGATTGTTTTAAACCATCTCTAAGCATCATCTTGCTGTTCAGTCTTCTAATCTCCCTCTGCCTTCTTTCTCCACTGACACAGTTCCAGCCAGGAGATTCAGATCTATGCCATTGCACTGATTAATGCACTTTTTCTGAAGGCTCCTGAGGACAAGAGACAGGAATGTGGCTGCCTTTTCACATTTTTCATCTGGGCTCTTCTGAGAGAAGAATTCTCACCCCACACACTCTTTGCGTTCAGAAAGCACAAATCCAGCCATTTTCCCAAGAGTCCTTCCTCCTAGCCCTCTGGTCTGGAGCCATCCTGCTGGGAAGAACTATGAGGGGAAACCAGCTGGGTCTTAGATGAGAGCAGAGCCCTTCAAGCCTTTTCCTCTAAAGGGCCAGAGAATAAATATGTTTGACTTTATGGGCCATGTGGTCTATGTGATAGCTACTCAACCTTGCCATTGTAGCCAAAAGCAGCCTCAGATAGTAGGTAAATGAATGGGTATGGCTGTCTTCCAATAAAATCTTATTTACAAAAACAGGCAACAAGCCTAGTATGGCCACAGTTTGCCAGCTCCTGGGTTAGAGGACCAAGAATAAGGAAGAGGAGACCCTGTGGGTACCCTGAGTCCTAGGGCTCTAATATAAATGGGACTTCGCACTAAGTCTTATGTTTAAAGGTTCTCTGATGCAGATTCTAAACATCTTGCTTCCCCTGTTCATTGACTGTGACATTATGCAAATAGCTCTGCCTCTGTGAACCTTAGTTTCCTCACCTGTCATGTGGGAGCAACAACATCTGCCTTGCTTAGCTCACAAGGATGTCTGAGGAAAAACAAGATCCCTGTTTCACAGATGAGGAAAGTAAGAATCAGCTGGGTGATGGAACAGGCCCTGACCTAAGAGCCAAGGGGCCTGGACTAAGTACTCTCCCTGCTGCTGGCTGGGCACGTGCTTGTAACCTCTTTGGGTCTCAGTTTCTCTTTCTGTAAAATGAAAGGGCCAGTTTAAATAATCTCTGACAGCCCTTCCAACAGTAACATTCTAGATTTCTCTGACAAATCCCAAGTAATGTTAAAAGTAAGACATTTTAGTTCTCTGACAATCTCATGGGCTCAGTAAGATGAAATCCAAGTGGGATCATGTATGTACCCAGCTCTTGGTAGATTCTAGAGGGAAGACCAGAAGCATCTGTGGTTCTGTCTGTCCCTGTCTTTGGTGGATGGCTTGGCTCTGTTAATCTTCCTTCCTGGTCCTTGTTTGAATGTAAGCTGAAAGCTCATTCCATCTGCTTCCCTCTGTGCTTTTGCTTTCTGCCGGCAGGACAAGCACCTTAATCCTCTAGACCTGCCTGTCACTGTAAGTACCGCTGCCATGTGGAAAGGGCCCCGGCTCTTCCAGGTGGGGAAGTCAAAAGCTGGGCAAGAATCTCATGGTCTGATCTAGATGTTCAGGGCATGCCAAGACCCTGGGAAAGGTTGTGTGCTGTGAATCTCCTTTGTCAGGACACTTAGGGAAGTACTGCAGATTAGAGTCACAGAAAGGATTAAGGGGGTACCTGCCCCAGGGAGTGTGGCCCCAGCCTTCCTTTGTAACTTGCCTTTGCATGGGTCTGTGGTTCAACTAGGGAAGACCCGACTCAGAAACCAGGGCTTGTAGAGTTTCTGCTAAGAGATCTGCTGTTAGTCTGATGGGCTTCCCTTTGTGGGTAACCCAACCTTTCTCTCTGGCTGCCCTTAACATTTTTTCCTTTGTTTAAACTTCGGTGACTCTGACAATTATGTGTCTTGGAGTTGCTCTTCTTGAGGAGTATCTTTGTGGCATTCTCTCTATTTCCTGAATTTGAGTGTTGGCCTGCCTTGCTAGGTTGGGGAAGTTCTCCTGGATAATATCCTGCAGAGCAGCTTGGTTCCATTCTCCCCGTCACTTTCAGGCACACCAATCCAGAATGGGTAGATTTGGTCTTATTCCACATAATCCCCATATTTCTTGGAGGCTTTGTTTCATTTCTTTTTACTCTTTTTCTCTAAACTATCTCTTCTCGCTTCATTTCATGTCATTTGATCTTAAATCACGTGATGCTCTTTTCCAATTGATCGAGTTCGTTACGAAGATGTGCATTTTCCACGTAGTTCTCGGTCAATGGTTTTTATCTCTGTCAGTTCCGTTTATGGACTTCTCTGCCATTGATTATTCTAGTTATCCATTCTTCCATTCTTTTTTCGAGATTTTAGTTTCTTTGCGCTGGGTACGTAGTTCCTCCTAGCTCTGAAAGTTTGATCTACGGAAGCCTTCTTCCTCTAGCTCATCCAAGTCATTCTCCTGTCCAGCTTTGTTCTGTTGCTGGCCAATGAACTGCATTCCTTTGGAAGGGGAGATGTGCCTGATTTTGAGTTCCAGCTTTTCTGCACTGCTTTTTTCCCCATCTTGGGTTTTATCTGCCTTGGGTCTTTGATGATGGGTGACGTATTGATGGGGTTTTGGTGTGGGTGTCCTTTTCTGTTTGTTAGTTTTCCTCTAAAGGCAAGGACCACTCAGCTGCAGGTCTGTTGGTTGCTTGAGGTCACTCCAGACCACTGTTTTGCCTGGGTATATCAGCAGCAGAGGCCTGTAGAAGATAAGAATATTGCTGAATAGCAAGTGTTGCTGTCTGATTCTTGTTTCTGGAAGCTTCGATCAGAC
The DNA here is from genome assembly GCF_001698545.2 of Rhinopithecus bieti. Taxonomy (NCBI): domain Eukaryota; kingdom Metazoa; phylum Chordata; class Mammalia; order Primates; family Cercopithecidae; genus Rhinopithecus; species Rhinopithecus bieti. The sequence continues at coordinate 52,225 of NW_016819264.1, read as the reverse complement.
GTGTACCCCAGCAGTGTGAGGTGTGAGGTGTCGTCTGCACCTACCTGGGGGATGTCTCCCAGTACGCTACTGAGGGGTCCCAGGGACCCACTTGAGCAGCAGTCTGGTCCCATTCTCTAGATCTTTCAATCTCCTCTGGCTGGGAGAACCCTGCTTTGCTCTTCTTTTTCAAGGTCTGTCAGACAGGGACAGTTTATCACTCTGCAGGTTTCTGTCTTTTGTTTAGCTCTATGCCTGTCCCCAGAGGTGGAGTCCTACAGAGGCAGACCAGGCCTCCTTGAACTGCGGTGGGCTCCACCCAGTTTGAGTTTCCTGGTGGCTTTGTTTACCTAGTTAAGCCTCAGCAATGGCGGGCGCCCCTCCCCCAGCCTCGCTGCCGCCTTGCAGTTAGATCTCAGACTGTTGTGCTAGCAGTGAGGGAGGCTCCGTGGGCGTGGGACCCTCTGGGCCAGGCGTGGGATATAATCTCCTGGTGTGCCGTTTGCTAAGACCCTTGGTAAAGCACAGTATTAGGGTGTGAGTTACCCAATTTTCCAGGTGTTGTGTGTCTCAGTTTCCCTTGCCTAGTAAAAGGAATTCCCTTCCCCCTTGCATTTCCCAGGTGAGGTGATGCCTCGCCCTGCTTCAGCTCTCACTGGTTGGGCTGCACCCACTGACCAGCACTGACTGTCCTACACACCCCAGTGAGATGAACCCAGTACCTCAGTTGAAAATGCAGAAATCACCCGTCTTCTGTGTTGCTCACGCTGGGAGCTGGAGCCTGGAGCTGTTCCTATTCAGCCATCTTGGGCGCCCCCTTCTTTTTTTGTTTTCCATTTGCTTGGTAGATCTTCCTCCATCCCTTTATTTTGAGCCTATGTGTGTCTCTGCATTTGAGATGGGTCTCCTGAATACAGCACAGTGATGGGTCTTGACTCTTTATCCAATTTGCCAAGGACTGGGTTATATTTCTAAGGCTAATATTGTCGGTACAATAAAAAAACCCTCAAACATTTCTTGATCCTTATGAAGGTGCTATAGAGAATATTGGTGCATTGTTGCTCATTTTTCCCCGTGTATTGGAATAAAACCCTGCTTGTTTGATGGAGAGGTAGGTGATCTACTTTTCTTGCAGCTAGGGTTCATTTTGTGTGAAATATACACATCTTAAAATATTGAAATCATATTTAATATGTAAGAGATGGTCACATAATGAAAGGAATTACGAACTGAGGCTCATTGAAGAAACAACAGATTTATGGTTTTTAGAAATAAATTTAAATAAATAAGTATAAAAGCTCTTTAAAAATAAAGATTATTGAATTCCACAAAACGTATCCTAAATTAAAAGGAAGATGGTATTTTCATCCAAAGGAAGACTCACTAATTTTAAAGAGATCACTGTTCAAGTTCCAAAAGCATTGGCAGAAATTAACAAATTGGTTATAAAAGTTATGTGAAAGTATAAGTGTCCAAAATACCCCATAAAGGAGGGAGAAATTGATTTCTAGATATCAGCTCTTTTTCTAAAACTAGATAATTAAACTTGTGCTATATTAAAACAGAAAAAATGACAGATGATATAGAATTCAGAAACATATCCATGTATGTGATAAAATCATGGAATATGGGTAGACATTACAAAGAATGATTTTTGACAGTTATTTTCCTTCAGTAGTTGATAAACATGTGCTGCATTCTTCTGGCCTCTATGGTTTCAGAGGAAAAATCTGTTGTCATCCGAATTGTCAGTCCTTTGTAGGTAACGCATAGATTTTTTTTGTTTTTTGTATATCAACTATTTATTAACAGATAAGGCCTACAGATTTATTTCTTCTTGGACACACCCATGGTGCGGCCACGGCGGCCAGTGGTCTTGGTGTGCTGGCCTGGGACATGAAGGCCCCAGAAGTGGTGCAGCCCTCTGTGGGCCCGAATCTTCTTCAGTCGCTCCAGGTCTTCACGGAGCTTGTTGTCCAGACCATTGACTAGGACCTGGCTATATTTTTCATCCTTTACATCCTTCTGTCTGTTCAAGAACCAGTCTGGGATCTTGTACTGACATGGATTCTGCATAATGGTGATCACATGTTCCACCTCATCCTCAGTGAGTTCTCCCGCCCTCTTGGTGAGGTCAGTGTCTGCTTTCCTCAACACCACATGAGCATATCTTCGGCCCACACCCTTAATGGCAGTGATGGCAAAGGCTGTTTTCCATTGCCCATCGATGTTGGTGTTAAGTACTTGCAAAATATGCTGGAACTTTTCAGGGATCACTAGAGACACGGCAGCAGCACAAGCAGTGGTGTGTAGGCCTCCTGTGGAAGATGCATAGATTTTTTAAAAGAAACAACATTATAGCAATTTAAATGAATGAGATATATATCAGTTTGAATAGTTCTCAAGAACACACTGTTGACATGAAAAAAAATTCAACAGTGAAAAACTATATATGTTCTAATAGACTTTACATACACGTAATGCTTTTGAAATGAACTACATTGAGTGTGTGTATGCATAATGTCTACATTTATTAACGTGACTCGGAAGTTTCCATACAGATTTTTTTTTTATTGCAGAAGCCCATCTGGGTAGAAGAGAAACAATGGGATAGACAAAGGGAGAAAAAGGTTGACTTTATTTGTAATGTTTGATTTCTTCTCTAAATCAGATCTGAGGAAAGTCTTATGATTCTTTTATTCTGAGCAGGGCACACAGGTATATATATATAATTTTTTAGGTTTCTGGCTTTTTTCCTGTAAATACCTAAAAAATAGAAGCTTCTAGTTGTGCACATTCTCATTTCAAACTGCCCTAATGGTAATTGTGATACATAATTAAAATATTAAACTTTGTTCCACCTATAAAGTATGCTCTAGAGAACCTCATGCAGTTCAATGGACATATTTGGGAAAAATGTTGTGCCAAAGACGTAGGAGCTGGGCTTTGGGATATGTTACAGGTTATTCTGTTGGTCCAGTGGGTTCTGGAATATGTTACAGGTTATTCTGTTGGTCCAAATCTGGACGTTCTGGCTGAGAGCAAAGAGGTGTCATTAACCATGGCTCTGTGCAAACTATAATTCTGTCCCCAGGTGTCTAGAAAAAGTATGCTTAGAATTAAAAGGAGAAATCTTACGATAATAAGTAATTTACTCTCTTACTATACATTACCGAATTGACCTCCAAATCTGTTTTTTTTCTCCACATAAACTATAGTAGGTAGTATTCTTTAAAAGTTATATTCTATGAAGCAGTAAATTATAGAGTTTCTAAAACTACTAGCTATCATAATTTTAAAACATACAACTC
>NW_016819264.1:22913-48339 GCF_001698545.2 Rhinopithecus bieti | reverse complement strand
CTCTCTGAGATGGACACATTATTACAGTATTCCCATTTTACAAATGAGAAATTAGAGTCACAAAGAAGTTTAGACACTTGACCAAGATCACACAGCTTGTATAGTAAACAAAGCAGCTGAGATATGAACCCAGGCATTTTAACTCCAGAGTTTATATTTTGGGTTGCTACACCATATTGCTACCTGAAAGTAAACCAAGGCTGTAAAAAGGTGGCTGTGAAGAAACCCTAAGGATTAGATATGGTTTCATATCAATATTGATTTACTTAAGAGAATTTGAAATATTTTTATAAACTTTTTTCTTTCAAAAAATGCTGCTTCTACCTCTTATTGCTTATTTTAGTAAATGTGACCCATAATCATCTTTTTTTAAATTATTATACTTTATGTTCTAGGGTACATGTGCACAACGTGCAGGTTTGTTACATGTGTATACATGTGCCATGTTGGTGTGCTGCACCCATTAACTCGTCATTTACATTAGGTATGTCTCCTAATGCTATCCCTCCCCGCTCCCCACAACAGTACACCATGGAATACTATGCAGCCATAAAAAAGGATGAGCTCATGTCCTTTGTAGGGACATGGATGAAGTTGGAAACCATCATTCTCAATAATCATCTTTTAATACAGGCCAGAGAACATAGGCTCATCCTAGATTTCTACTACTTTTATACTTCCAAATGACCAAATCTTACGGGTTTAGAATACGAACAATTCAAACAGCTATCATTTACAGAGCATCTGTGGTCATAAACTGTGCAAGTTACTTGATCTGTGATTCTTGTATATCTCATTTCATGAGCACAATTTTAGGTAAATTATCCTTATCTGAGATTCATAAAGTTGCATTAATTTGTTTAGATTACATCGTTAATAAGTGACTGAACTGGGGATTGGCCTACACTCTTTCAACTGTATCATACTCTATTGATTATTAAGTATCTTCTGCAGTGTAACCCAACTTTTCCATCCCCAGTGCCATACCCCTCAGTCATCTCATCATCTCATCTCCATTAGTTCAAAATGTTTTTTTTAACGGATTTTCCTGATTTTAGTGTCAAAATTCTCATACTCTTATCCATCCATAGCCTGTTGACTGTCATCTAAAGGGCATATTTGATTATGCCACACCCTTGTGAAAAATCACAACTGTTTATTACAAGATAAATAGTTTCATTCATTCAAAAGGCACTTCCAAATGCCTCGTTCCTTCACTGATTTATTTGCCCAGACTATCTTCATTCTTTGCACACACATACACGCACACACACACACACACCATGCTCCAGTAAAATTAAACAACGGAAAGGTCTCTGTTTTCTCTTGCTGCTTAAACAAAAGGAAAGGTCTCTGAGTGCATGTTAGTGTTTCATGTTTATATACACTTGTTTGTTTAAATCCCCTTTGTTGTGATTGCCATATTTTTTCTTAATCCAACTACAAACTCAATTCATGTATTGTTGCTTTGTGCATTTTTTCCCACATTCTTCTTGCCCTTATCCCAGTCTGAGTTATACATATCTCTCTGTGTTTGCATAATTTTAATAGGACTATGTTGTAATTGTTGATTTTATTATCTTTATATATCACATACTATGTAAGAATTTTCAGGGTGTAATTTTAAAGAAGACTAGGAAATCATCAATTCTTTAGATTTTAATGAAACAACCAGCAGCTACACTTCTGAAAGGGTTTAAGTCAAGTCAGTATGTAGGCAGTGATAAGGGCCATAGTCTCACAATTCCAGCTTGGTAGCAGGTAGTTAAGCTAATAAGTATTTCCTAAGCAGGTCTGCAAATGAACACTGCTATAAAATAATTTTACACAATTATTTGTTTCATTTTGAAAATATACTCTTTTTATCCAAAGAAAATATGCGTTAGAATGCTGAGAAGAATGTATTAGAATGCTAAGTGTGGGTAAACCATAATTTTGCCTTGTGCAAAGAAATATGTGGTTTATAAAAGCAAATCTATTTATGTGCACTAGTCTGAATATCAAGCTCATAAGATTAAATTAATTTCGTGTTCATGCTGATAACAGAAATCGTATTTAGTCATTCACTCAACAGATACTTATTGAACATCCCAAATAGAGGAGGAGAAGAAAGGACAGCTCATTTGTGGGCAAATAATGAGATGTGACATAGAGCAGTGGTAGTCCAGATAGGTAAGCAATTGAGTGGTGAAAGTGCACGGTGGACACTGGGAACAGTGAATAGGAAGCAGTGGGAAGCTGAAGGGCCTTGTGTGCCAATGTCTGAAGATATGATTTTGCCCTCAAAGTATTGTAATCCATTAAAAAATCATAAATTGATTATAATCTAAGAAATATTTTATCCCATGTCAATGGATTAAAAATTTGAAATAATGGCCAGGCGCGGTGGCTCAAGCCTGTAATCCCAGCACTTTGGGAGGCCGAGACGGGTGGATCACGAGGTCAGGAGATTGAGACCATCCTGGCTAACACGTTGAAACCCCATCTCTACTAAAAAATACAAAAAAAAAAAACTAGTCGGGCGAGGTGGTGGTGCCTGTAGTCCCAGCTACTCGGGAGGCTGAGGCAGGAGAATGCTGTAAACCTGGGAGGCGGAGCTTGCAGTGAGCGGAGATCCGGCCACTGCACTCCAGCCTGGGCGACAGAGCGAGACTCCGTCCCAAAGAAAAAAGGAAAAAAAAAAAAAGGAAATTTGAAATAATGATAAATATATTGAGTTCGTAAAAATTTACCTTTGGCATCATTCCTTTCCCTATCATTTCTCCCTCCACAGTATGATGGCGCCATATCTCATCTTGCACCGCAACTGATCATCTAACAAGAATCCTTCTGCAGATCCCATCTGAAATTACATTTCCAGGCATACCACATAACTGGAGGGAAAAAAAACATGGATAGTATGGAAAGTATGTAGGTCAAAATAGACTTCAGTTTGAATCTATTCTGACACCTCTGTAACATTAAACAGGCTGTTTTGGCTCTTTTCCTGTTAACTTTCTTATCTAAAACAAAGAATACCAGCAATTCTCTTTTAAACTCATTGGAAAAGTTAAGTGAGATATAAGTTTAAATCACTTTTGCGTCTGGCACATAGTAGGTACTCGATATGTAATTAACTTTTCTACTCTAATCCAACATATCCATCTTGATTAATAAAAATTAAATTTATCTTGGTGTACTAATGGGTGAAGTGGGTCTTTAATGCCTTTCTTTTTTCATGAAATATCAGAATTAAAACTCCAAAGCATCACAGAATCTATAATTTATCCATATTTTTACACATTTCTAAACAGAATTTAGTTTTACTTTTTAAATTTTCCATATGTTTGAATGTATGCAATTATAGATTTGAAACATATGTATATACATATATAAATCATAATTTTTTCAAATTTTAAAATTATTGCCTCCAATATTTCTTCATACTTCACAGTTGTTGCCTTTAGGGTTGCAGAACATCCTTTTTTACTGTTACTGCAAACTTATAACTATATCCAGAATTTACCACAATAAATAATGTTGTTATGAAAATTTTGTTTTATATTATCTTTTTCAAAAATTCTAAGAAGCAAAATGACAGAACCAATCTGGGTAATCACTACCTTTTAAGTGGCTCTTGATAGCAGTATGTGAAAGAACAGTGGGTTTTACTCAGAGGAGTCATGTTAAACTTGATGTTCAGTTAACAATGTGTTTCTATAGGGCTTAAGAGAAATACCTTACAAGAGCCACTGCCTTTGACTTCTTGAATCCTTCACCTATGTATACAGCTGACTGTCTTACTCATAAACTTCCAAGTAAATCCTAATATAAATCTGGAATTACTCTACAAATATGTACCTCTATGCCCAGTGGAAAATAATTGCCGCAGCTTTTCCTCAAGGATAATTAATGTTGTTTACATATGTAATCAACAATACTTGTCTTCAAAACACTGAATTCTGAAGAGTTCCATAAGCAACAATTTTGCAAATAAAGTAATGTCTTCATATGCAAATTTGCTTATTTATTTTCATCACTTATCTATTTTGTAGCTTCATTTTGATTACTGTTAACACCTTCACTTCTATCTAAAAAGTATGGCATCTTCCTAATGCCAGTTTTTACTTCAGAGTTTCAAATCATTCAGAATACTGAGGGTTCTTTCATATAAAAATAAATTGCCCATATCATGTGTATTTCATTTCCTTGGTCTGAGTTTCCCAACCCTGTTAGGACATGTTTGACTTCTCTCTCTCATTTATGTCACTTTCTTGTTCATTCTCTGCAAAGCCCTCTCCCCTTCCAGCCTTTCCCACTCACTTGAGAATATGAAGGTTTGATGTAGGTGGATTGGCCTCCCTGAAGACAAGGAGTTTGACACAGATTGCAGACACTTTCCTCTCAAGTTGTATATCAGATGAAGAGTTGTTAAAAGAAATAGCTGCCTAAAGCATCTCATTTCACATTACCTGGAGAGGGAGTTTTTGTCAGAAACCATCTCACTGATAGGTGAAAATACATTGCCCAGCATATTCACCAGCATATTCCCATGAATACTGAAATTGTATCCCACAGAGTTAACATTATTAACATTCAACTGAGCATATGACAGTAAATTTAGAGAAAAGCATCATTCTGAATATTTAATAATGATATTCAGCATTGTTATAGTATATTTTCAAAGTGAGGTATAAAGATTCATAATGAATTTGTGAACTCCACAGGATGTACCTTGGAGGCATGCCTAACTCATTCTGCACACTTGACACTTGAAGAAACAGAGGACTTGGGAGATTTAGGGATTTGCTCAATGTATCTCCATATCTTCCTTTTACTGAGTTCTGCTGGCAGAAGACATCCACTGATTCTTTTAAGGGAAAATTAAGATAAAAATATAATGTACAGTGTCTTATACTGAAATTTAAATATTCAGATAGCACTGACAATGGCTTCTTACTGAAGATGGCAGGTGAAGCAAATAACACTGGCTTCTTAACTCTTCAAAAGTCTTCAAAAATAAAGATGCTTGTAAGTAGGTATTTGGCAGGAAAGACAGCTGTAGAGTCATGGAGCTTGGAGTGAACTGTCCTTGCAATTCAGGTCATGAGGCTTCTTAGCTGAGAAGCAGTTCTACGAACAGATATGTGGGCCTGCTACAGTACATAGAATTAAAGGATTCCCCTGGGCATCTCTTTCTACAAGCAGATTTCGAAGCATTTTGTCTTTGCCGTTGGATAATTCAATGTTGAATTTACAAGGTAGCAGGCCCATTCAAGCGGAAGGTAAAACCATTCTAATTTCTAAAGGTAACAACGAATAGCCCAATTTTCAAAATATTTAGTTCCACTTCTAATCAAGGAAAAGCAGTCTAATGGCCCATAAACATATATCCTTTTTAGTTAACTTTAGTGCTGGTTTTTTTTTTTTTTTTTTTGGGCAAAAAATAACTATTGAGAAATATTCCATTTTTAAAACTTATATACTATAACAAATGTGTTTTGAACTAACTTTCACAATGTCAGGGTCAAGCAAAAGGGTTGTTTTCAGACAATATTAGCTTAAGTATAAAATGTCTGCTAATCTAACAAATTATGTGTCTAATTTTCCTCATTTACAAGCAAATTTTGGTATGGATATGCTTATTGTCACGATGATTGGGGCAATGGTCAAATCACAATTCTGATTTTTTACCTTTATTTACTTTTTTTTTTAATTGTTTGTTTATCTCTTTGATTCTTGATTGGAATGACAAAGCTTGAGAACTGTCTTTTTGAATTAATTTTCTCTTTTACAACTAGATGTTTATGAGGTTAAATACCTTTTACTTAAAATACAATCATAGTAGTGGAGCCTGATTACGTCAACCTTCTTCTTCCACCTCCTACCCTAAAATTGTAGTGGTTCTCTACTGACTACAGAAAAAAATCCCTCCCCTTTGGTTTGATAATTAAGACATCTCCTTATTTATCCATAGACAAACATTTATTAATTTATCTTTGATTCCCATTGCCAATCTATGTTCTGGCCACACTGAATTATTTATTTGGAGTTTCTTTTTCTATTATTTCGGGTTCCCTGGTTTTTCTCATGTTCTCATTGCACCAAATTCTATTTGCTTTCTCTTCACACAGGTAAATCTGCTCAGCAGCAAGGCTAATCTTAAATTTTATATCTTCCATGAAGTCTTCTCTGCACTCCAGGGCAATAAGTGAGCTCCTCCTCCTCTGAAGTTTCTGAGCTCTCTAGCTAGATCTCACATATTCTACATCAGATTAAATTTTCCATTGTCTTTTGATACTCTATTTCTTGTTTCAAATTCAGGATCATCCACAAATTTGCAAGTCACACTGGTAACATTATCTGATCACATCCTTTTCTTGCCCTTTGATTATTTAAAATACTCATGAATGCAATGGCTTCTTGGTATACGAGACAGTTGTCTTGTCTATATGTATCTCAGGATGAAATAAGAAAACCTAAAAAGAATTCTTCCTTACCTTTGCCTTACCTTATGTTCTGTAAATACGTTTTATATAATGTCAAAACACAGGAGTAATAAGTAGTGTTAAGTTGCTCACTACCAATACAGCTACATGGTTTCAGTTGCCATTTCAGGAACAAGGGAATTATGAAAAGTAAAAGCTGATATTAAAAGTTCCCCTAAATTTTGAAAGTAAAAACAATCAAGTGAGAAGGATAGTGATAATCTGTACAACCCTCCAGCACATATTTACCTGTGTAAAATCTACTTTGTCTTAAATACAGCCACTGTACTAGTTATGGTTAGTGTTTTCATAGTATATCTCTATTACTCTTTTATTTAACCTACTGGTTTTTTATATTTAAAGTGAGTTTCTTATACACAGTATGTAACTGAGTCTTGATTTTTTTTTCCTCGCTCTGTTGCCCAAGCTGGAGTGCAATGGCATGATCTTGGCTCACTGCAACCTCCGCCTCCCAGGTTCAAGTGATTCTTCTGCTTCAGCCTCCCCAGTATCTGGGATTACAGGCACCCGCCATCATGCCTGGCTAATTTTTGTACTTTTGTAGAGGTAGAGATGCAGTTTCACCATGTTGGCCAGGCTGGTCTCAAACTCCTGGCCTCAGGTGATCAGTCCACCGCGGCCTCCCAAAATGCTGTGATTGCAGGTGTGACCCACTGCACATGGCCTGAGTCTTGGTTTTTTGATCGGTCTGGCAAGGTCCATTTTTTAGTTGGAGTGTCTGGACTATTTACATTAAATGCAATTTTCAAGGGTATTTAAATCCAGCATTATAGCATCTGTTTTATCCTCTCCCATCTGGTTCTGTTCACTTTCACTTCTTTCTATCTTCGGTTGGATAGAAGATATTTTAAATAATTCAATTTATATTCACAATTAAATGATTGACTATACATAATTTTATTTTTAAGTGTTTCTCTAGTGCTTATGACACACATCTTAAAATTTCATTATAACCTCAGATAATATTATACCAACATACTTAAAATGAGGGAAATTACATCAATACATTTACACTTACCATCTCCAATTTTGTGCTTTTGTGCTGTTACAGCCACAAATTTTAATTTTCAAATATTATAAGCATCACAGTATATTATTTTGTTGTTTGTAGTGGTGTTATTTGTTTTAGTTAATAATCTTTTAAAGATATTTTAACATGAGCATTAGATTATTTTATATTTACAAACATTTTGTTTTTCAGTGCTTTGCATAGATCTGAGTTTCTATTTGTTATCACTTTCTTCTGCTTCAAAAATTTTAAAACCTCTGTATAGATCTGCTGATGACAAATTTAATTAGCTTGTTTGAAAATACATTTATTTTTTCACTGAATTCCAGATTTGCAGATTTAGCTCCTTATCTGCCACCTTGAAGACATCATTCCATTGCCCTTATGGCATTCATAGTTTCAGAAAAGCTGTCTTCTTAGTCATTCTTAACTTACTTCTATGAAGGTAGCAAGTATTCCTTGCCTTCCTTTTGATTTCTTTTTGTTTTCTTATCTGGTTTTCAGTTACTTAACTATCATATGACATGGTGTGATTATCTTTGAAGGAATAACTTTAAAATTTTTAAATTAAAATTATATATCTATATATTCAAAAAACTATTAAACTGCTTGATATTACAGCAAACTATTTTAGAGCTCTTTTATTTTTTAACCTTGTTTAGTTCAACATTGCTATGTCTTCAAGTTCACTGATCATTTTACAGGTTTTACAGGTATCTAGTATGATTATAATAATTTTTGTATTATTTAAAAAGACTAGTTATTGCTATTCACAAATGCAAACACATGGAATCAACCCAAATGCCCATCAGTGATAGACTGGATAAAGAAAATGTAGTACATATACACTATGGAATACTAAGGAGCCATAAAAAGGAATGAGATCATGTCCTTTGCAGGGACATGGATGGAGCTGGAAGCCATTATCCTCAGCAAACTAATGCAGGAACAGAAAACCAAACACCAAGTGTTTTCACTTATGAGTGGGAGCTAAATAATGAGAACACACGGACACAGGGAGCAGAACAACACACACTGGGGCATGTTGTGTGATGGAGTTGGTCGGGGGAAGAGCATTAGGAAAAATAGCTAATGCATGCTGGGCTTAATACCTAGGTGATGGTGCAGCAAACCATCATGGCACACGTTGAACTATAACAAAACTGCACATCCTGCACATGTACCCGGAACTTAATAAAAAAAAGAAAAGAAAATGAAAGGTGGGTGGGAGCATAAATTAAAGCATTCAAGCAAACTATAAAATGCTAGGAAATTGATTCCTACTTAAAGCCTCAAGAAAAGAAGGAATATTTATTCATTTCTTCCTGCAGTTTTAAGCTAATACATAGCATCATTTTCCTTTTGCAGAAAATATTTTCTTTGTAGTCATCCTTTCTATATAGTCATCCTTCAGTTTACATGGGGAGTTGGTTCCAAGTATCCTGAATATACCAAAATGCACACACACTCAAGTCTCACAGTTGACCCTGTAGAACCCTCATAAAGGGTCGGCCCTCAGTATATGCATGTTCACGAATACTATATTTTGTGTATATGCTATACTGAATTTGACTGAAAAAAATGCACATACAAATAGACCCATGCAGCTCAAACCTATGTTATTCAAGACTCAACTGTAGTGGATATGCTGATCACAAGTTTTCTTTGTTTTGAATGACTAAAATGTTTTACATTCAGTTTTGAATTATGAAATAACAAATTATGAAAGTCTAGCTTAATCATTATTTTCTTATAGCTCTTTGAGGATATCACTTTATTGTCATGGTAGAAACATTGATGTGCCACCTACATACTCCCATCAAGAAAGAACTTGTCTTTGTTGTCAGCGGACATTCCCCAGCTGTCAGTATCTTCATGATTTGCCTCCAGTACAGATAGCTGTCTTTTCAAAATGTGCTGTTTTTAGTCGACTGATACCCAAGGATCGCAGTGGAAATATAAACACGCAGCCCATTCATTGGCCCAACGTGGGCTAAATCATAGAGGTCACTGATTTCCATGAGATTAGCCAAGACTTTGTTGTATCTTCATGATAAATTTTCGGTTTTTCATTCAAAATCCTACCTCTTTTCTGCTTTATGCTGCATGTGTTACTCACTAATAAATATCCTGCATGCTAAACTCTGTCTCAGCATCTTTCTGGAAAACCCAAACTGGGATAGTTGCTATCAAAACTGATTTGCAAAAGCATATGACGAAATAAGAATTTGGAACTTGATTATTCACTGCTACCTAGAAGTGAGTGATCTGTCACTGGTCTTCAGTGGAACACAGACCCAGTGATAGTCCAATTGTTAAAATTCTGGGAAAAAGGAATACAACAGAATGTGTGATGTAGCTGGCATTTGAGATACACAGAGGGAAGAATAACCGGGCAAGTCTCATTATTTTTCAGTTACTAAGCACCACTGGATCCTCAAAGAAGAAAATGAAAACTTGTAAGTGATTATCAGGCAGGTAAAGCCAAGAGTGACAATCAGATAACCTCTTCTGTGATTCACTGCTGCTTAGCTTCTACCTGCAGCAGCAGGACAGAGAAAGCTGGGAACCAGGAAGTGGGCCAGTGGCTGGGCTCAAAATTGTAGACCCTACTGCCTGTAGTTGCTATCAGAGCCTCAACTGATACTAATTTTTCTTTCATCCACTTTTTAATTAACATTACTTTAGGGCTACATCTGCTGGCTGCAGTGGCTCTCCTGGAGACCAATATCTGAAGGTTCTGAGTTCCTGTTTTCATGTTTTCATTCTCAGGCTGGGAATGCTTCTCTTGCCCATTTACCATCACAACTGGACAAGGGAACCCAAAAAAGTCTAAATGGATTACCAGGATTTTACACAAATTTCTCCCTGGCCCCATTCTGTAACATAGGTACCTCCTCGTGAAGATCCCTGTCAAATAGTCCTGTCAGCCAGGTTGGTTACTTATTTTACTTGACTGCTGGTCTCTGAGCCAAAAGCAAGCAAAGGGCAATGGCAGTTGCTACATCTTATCATTCACTGAGAGTCCTACTATGATTATGGCAACAGTGTGTCCTTGTGTGCACCTGGACTTCTAACCACTTAGACGCTATAAATTTGGGGAAAGAGGAGTAAACATTTTCCCAGTGGATCAATGGGTGATGGGTAGTAGGGCCACTGCATCTTCCCACACTTGGCTTTGAGATGAAAATATTAATATTCTTCTCTTGTGACAATAGTATCATCTAGGGGTCACTGACTTGATGCGTATTCTTTATTCTGGAGAATGGGAGTCCATCCCTGTAGAATATAATCTCAAAGCTGGTGCTTGAACTGCACCAATACCATATCAGCCTGACAGCTTCTGAGTGGTGTGACACAGATTATTTCTAGTGGGTTCCATGATATGGTCCCACTCCCACACCCCCTTTGTTTTAAAGTGAGATGTCATTCTTAAAATATGTTATGTGATACCACATTCTTACAGATCAAACATTCGATACTTCCTTAGTTAGCGATGCTGCCTCATGCCACATAGGTAGAAAAGACAGTCCCCATATTTAGAATATGCCTTTCTTTCCCCTCTGATTAGAACAAATTACAGAATTAATTACATGGAAACAGGCCAATGTAATCAATTTGTAATGAATGTGTAGTCCACTGGTGTCCTCAAGGAATGGTGCCATATTGGGTGATCAGTTCAAGCCTTCACTGCTGGCAGTTTGAATATTTTGTGATAACAATAACTACACCAACCGTCTGCCACTGGGGCCATACATAGTCTCTCTTTACTGATGGTCATTCTTTTCATATGTCCATCATGCCAGCATTGGTGTAGCTGTTCACTGAGGCTGGCTGATGTAAACTGGCTGATTCATTATGTCTACTTGGTGGATTCGTGTCTCTTCATGGGTATTCTTTGGTAGGCATTAACATGGGATACAAAAATCTTCAGGTTTTGTTTTACATCCATCCATTGCCTCTACCACAGAGCACTTTCTCCAATCTTTTAATAATTCTTTCAGACTCTTGATGCATCTAGCATGGCAGCTAAAATTGAGCCTACTACTTGGGTGAGTTGGGTTTTACTGTCATCCTTCACCTGAATCTGCAAGGCTTAGAGTGTGAGTTAAAAATGATCAATACCGGCTGGGTGTGGTGGCTCAAGCCTGTAATCCCAGCACTTTGGGAGGCCGAGACGGGCAGATCACGAGGTCAGGAGATCGAGACCATCCTAGCTAACATGGTGAAATCCCGTGTCTACTAAAAAATACAAAAAATTAGCCGGGCAAGGGTGGCGGGCGCCTGTAGTCCCAACTACTCGGGAGGCTGAGGCAGGAGAATGGCGTAAACCCAGGAGGCGGAGCTTGCAGTGAGCTGAGATCCGGCCACTGTACTTCAGCCTGGATGATAAAGCAAGACTCCGTCTCAAAAAAATTAAAAAATCTATCAATACCCCCACCACTACATCTTTTTGATCTGTGAGGGCAAGGCAACAAGTTTCACCATCTACCCAAAGGTACAATACGGATAGACTGCAAGAGTTGTCACCTTTGTTACATTGTTTTTATTACGTTAACTAGGTTGACAGTTTCAAAACCTTCCTTTTTATCTTTGTCAGTATCATATCCCTTAACATACAGGTTAGGAACCCAACACTGGTTGCATCTACTACTGCTCTTCAAAGATTCCTCCAGGAACAGAGGATAACCAGAATCCTGAAGAAGCTACTGTCAAAATGTATGTGAAAAATGAATTTGAGCAGAGCAAGGATATATTGTTAGGAAAATAAGGCTAGATACCAATACCTACTTCAAGGAGGACTCATTACCTCAGCTGCCAAAAGACAGCATCTAGCTGTTTGAAACATCAGAGTTGATTCAGCTACAGAGATCCACTTCACCTAAGGGCCTTCCTTTCCTCCAGCAGCCCATATTCCATGAACAATTACAGTAAGGGACAGAAAGCCCCAGCTATTATGGCAGGACAACTCTCACAGGCCGTATATTCTCCCAAATTGCAGTGGGGTTAGCCGAAGCATTTTTAGGCTAGCATCACAGCATAATTTCTCCCTCCGCCCACTCTGTCTTTCATTTCCATGATGCAGGTGTTTATTCTTAGTAAATATCCTGCACACCAAACTCTCTTTCACTGTCTGCTTCAGTTGAACCCAAACTTGGACAGTTGTCATCTGGTTTTGTTTTGATAAAAGTTCAGTATCCGTGTCGTATTTTCTCCTATGAAGAAAATCTCTTCTGTTCTGATTGATTTCAAGATTTTCTTTTAAAATGATTTTATTAAACATTTTGTGAAGATTTGGTAATTTTTTTAAAATTTTATTTTAATGCTAGAAAAATCTCTGGAATATTCAAGAAGATAATATGGCACATGTGGAAAATATTTAGAGTTCTTGCCCCTAAAAAGTTATACATTTAATTTGATTATGTTGTATAAAGCAATGTTCAAAAATCTCCTCCAAAAGTGGATAAAGTGGTTTTCCTAATGATAACCTACTTTGTAAGGAAAACTATCCATGTTGTTATTTTCTCAATGTTTTACTTTGTCTCCAAACTGAACCTCATCCTTAGTGGGATTATCTGCATCTAACCTCAAACCCCCCAACCAACCCCTACCATCACTTCAGGATTTTGAGAAGGCTGGATACCGTTCCATGATCCAACTTCAGTTATCAAATTTAATCCCTTCTGCTATCCCCTTCCAGTTTTCAATTTGTGATACGGATTTGACTAATTTTTAGATTTAAATTATTATCTCTATAAGAGATTAACTAGATAAACACTACAGTTCCTTCTGAGTCTCTATTATTCCATGCAATACATCTCTTGGAAATTCTGAGTCTTGTAACAGGGGTAATATCTTTGACATATTTTATTTAAAACATCTATTTCTAAAACAAGATACATTTTTTTAAAAGCATGTTTATTACTCACCAGGTTTACTATAATAACTTCTCTGTATTTTGTCTCCTAGATGTAATAGGCTTCTTAAATATATTTGATATCTATCATTATTTTAAAAATCTGCTAGGTTTTATTTCGTCAAATGTCACTTCACTTTCTTAATGGAATTCCAATTACCTGATATTAGGCTTTACCATTCTCCCAAAATTTTCTTATGTTGTCTTCTGTTTGTTTATTTGAGATGGAGTTTAGCACTTGTCACCGAGGCTGGAGTGCAATGGCATGATCTCGGCTCACTGTAACCTCTGCCTCCTGTGTTCAAGCAATTCTCCTGCCTCAACCTCCAGAGTAACTGGGATTACAGGCGCCCACCACCACGCCCAGCTAACTTTTCTATTTTTTTAGTAGAGATGGGGTTCACCATGTTGGCCAGGCTGGTCTCGAACTTCTGACCTCAGGCGATTCACCCGCCTCGGCCTCTCAAAGTGCTGGAATTACAGGCATGGGCCACCACTCCCGGCCTCTTTTGTATGTTTTAACCTTTTTGCTTCTCCATTTTAAATTTAGGTTGTTTGCTTTTGACCTCTTACTGGTTTTTGAACTAGCTAGTGTTTTCTAAACTTGCCATTTGTGTTATTTTGTCTGTGTGTGTGTTTTATTTTTCTGATCCTTCTTTACAATTTCTTATTGTATGTAAAAATTCCCAATGACAAATAATTTTGACTCCTGGAGTAACCTGTTCTCAGCTACTTTTTCTGTTACCATCATCCCCATTAAGGAATTTCCTCGGGGCAGAATTACAAGATAACAGAAAAAAATGAGGATAAATAAAAATGGTTATTTTCCTTATTCTTTCTGAGCTTTCAGCATTTATTTTTCCACTCCTTCAATCAGACTAGTAGATTTCTTCTGGATCTTTCTCTGCAGTGTAGAGTTTACTTCCAGTTTTCAAATTATGCTGAGTTCAGGCCAGAGGATACCAGAGTAGGAAAAAAAATCGTTAAACACATCACCATTTCAATGGGACATAAAATTGTGCCATTCTTTCTTTACCTGCTTCCTTACATTTAATTTTCTGAGTTCCCAAATAATAACTCCTGTGCATCTATCTAGGTTTCTTGGATGAATTCAGTGAGATATGGAGAGGTGTGTGTTTATCTTACTCAGAGTCAGCAGGATCTAACCCGACTTCATCCTTTATTATCTAGAAAATAGTGACCATAGTTATTTTTACACTAACATCTGACAATTACATTATCTCCATTTCCTATGTTTCTGTTTATATTGTGTATGGCTTGTCTTGGTTTTCATTGCCTTATCTTTTAGAGTATTTTTATTGTGTTACTGATATTTTATAGAAAAATGTTATACAAATAAAATGTTGACAAGCTTCTGTCAATTCCTACTTCTGTCAAGCAGTTAGTAGCAATAATAATCACTGATGATCTCAATTCAACTTCAAGAACTAGATGATTTGAAGATGTGAGATCCTGTTTATTTCTAATTTGGCCTAACTCTTAAAATGTGGTTTTCACAATTTCAACCCACTGGACTCTCTTATCAGCAGGCCTTGAGTTCCACTTTTGCCGTGCTAGCCCAGAAGTGCTAACAAAAGCTCTGTTCAGCTTCTCAATCTTTTAGAACGTATTAATTATCAAATACACATACATGGTAGTCTTTAGAAACTAATGGCAAAGCCTTGTGATTTCTTTCTAGTGGGTTTTCTCAACAGCACTCTGGGAAAGTTCTCAGTGAATGCCTGTTACTATTGTTGCTTCTTGCTTTAAGAGATTGTTGGGTCAATATGGCCATGATGACCACTTATTTTATTAGTTAATAATACTGTCGGCCGGGCGCGGTGGCTCAAGCCTGTAATCCCAGCACTTTGGGAGGCCGAGGCGGGCGGATCACGAGGTCAGGAGATCGAGACCATCCTGGCTAACACGGTGAAACCCCGTCTCTACTAAAAAATACAAAAAACTAGCCAGGCGAGGTGGCAGGTGCCTGTAGTCCCAGCTGCTCGGGAGGCTGAGGCAGGAGATCGGCGTATACCCGGGAGGCGGAGCTTGCAGTGAGCTGAGATCCGGCCACTGCACTCCAGCCTGGGCGACAGAGCGAGACTCCGCCTCAAAAAAAAAAAAAAAGAAAAGAAAAAGAATACTGTCATATCATAGTGTGCAGTATTGCATGCCTGCTTTCCAGGTCACAGAAATGCAGCCTTCAAAATACAATCCAAGAAAATACAGAAAGAAGAACTTAGCATGAAATTCATGTCATGCGTTAGAAGGAATTGATTCTCAATCAATTTAGGAAACGTGACTCGCCATGAAAACACAGACTAAAAAATACAAATTCACGGTGGCTCACGCCTGTAATCCCAGCACTTTGGGAGGCCGAGGTGGGTGGATCACAAGGTCAGGAGATCAAGACCATCCTGGCTAACACGGTGAAACCCCGTCTCTACTAAAAATACAAAAAAAAAAAAAAAAATTAGCTGGGCGTGGTGGCGGCGCCTGTAGTCCCAGCTACTCTGGAGGCTGAAGCAGGAGAATGGTGTGAACCCAGGAAGCGGAGCTTGCAGTGAGCTGAGATCGCACCACTGCATTCCAGCCTGGGCGACAGAGCGAGACTTTGTCTCCAAAAAAAAATAATAATAATTAATTATCCATTAAGTGTTAGTCAATACACTAAAAAATGTTCCACAATTAGCTGTTTCTTGTGGTAGATCTGGATTTGCTCATGCTGAACAAAGGCACTTAAACTCGGTCTGATTTTTTAGGTCCTTTTCACACCTTACATGGCCTACTCTGTAAGACACCATTCATTCATGGGTTTGTTCATCAAATATACATTTAACACATAATTTATTTCAGTCACTTTGAAAGACATTAAATATGAAGACTGTATGCAATACATGCAGAGCTTGCTCAAAAGGAGTGTTTAACACAATGGACATTGTTATTAGTTCAATGAAAGAGCTATTAAATGTCATTTTATGCTGCAAAAGCATGTGAGCCATCACATATATAGAAGGGAAAAGAAAAGCAGATAATTCTTCTATTTTAGGTATTAAAAGGTCATTGAATTATTGGGGGATTGCACATAGTAGACACTCAATATATGTTTTAATACCTCACTACAATTTTCCAACTAGAGCTATGATAAACAACCATGTTTAAATCTTTAGTTCTAACAAAACTGAAGTGGAGTGTAGGTTACATGCCTTGCCTGCTTTATTTTTTCTTTCTAACATTTACATAATACATTGACATCACTGTGGACTCTCATAAATTTAAAAAACTATGGCTCTACGGCAAATTTGGATCATAAACTCCTCTAAGAAACACTTAAATAGCTTTCTAATTATATAGAATTTGTACATGACTTATATTATTGCATGATTTCCCTTGACCTGCAATGTTTAAAAGTAGGCATGAGTTGAAATTCTGAGAAAAACATATTCTTTAACTTCAAAGTCCTTTAGGTATGCCAGCAGCAGTCCATCACTCCAGGGACTCTATTGAGAGATTGCCTGGGCAATGGAACTGTCGGGAATGTCTGTCTCCTTTAAGCAGTTTTGGATTCTATTCACTTGACACATGAACCAAGTAGGTAGAGATCAATCCAATTTCACCTGAACCATTGGAAGTCTCATTAAATGATACCATTTCCTAACCACCTTCTGCCCTGTGTTCTACTAACCCAGGGGGATTTCAGAAGCATTGCCAAGATCTCTTCTGCCTGAAAAAAAGGGAATGGGGCAGTTATAATTGAGCAGCTTGGGTAGCTTTTTCTTTCACTGTGTAATTTACAAAGCAATACAGATGATATTTATGGTCTATATGGTGGCTAAATAACAATAAACAGTTTTTCTGAATTACCAATGTCCTTTTCCAGTCCATGCATTACAATACTCAGGGTTAGGGTTAGGGGTTAGGTTTAGGGTTAGGGTCAGGGTCAGGGTCGGGGGTTAGGCTCAGGGTTAGGGTTAGGGGTTAGGGTTAGGGGTTAGGGTCAGGGTCAGGGTCAGAGGTTAGGGTCAGGGTTAGGGTTAGGGTTAGGGTCAGGTTTAGGGTCAGGGTCAGGTTTAGGGTCAGGTTCAGGGTCAAGGTCAGGGTTAGGGTCAGGGTTAGGTTCTGGGTCAGTGTCAGAGTCAGGTTTCGGATTAGGGCTAGGGTTCGGGTTAGGGTTTAGGTTCGGGTTAGGGTTAAGGTTCAGGTACGGGTTATGGTTCAGGTTAGGGTTAGGGTTAGGGTTAGGGTTAGGGTTAGTGTTAGGGTTAGGGTTCGGATTAGGGTTTGTGTTTGGGTTCTGGTTCGGGTTAGGATTAGGGTTTGGGTTTGGGTTAGGTTTAGGGTTAAGGTTAGTGTTTGGGTTAGGGTTCAGTTTAGGATTCGGTTTAGGGTTAGGATTCGGTTCCGAGTTGGGGTTAAGATTCGACTTAGGGTTTGGTTTCGGTTTTGGGTTAGGGTTAGGGTTCGGGTTTTGGTTCGGGTTCGGTTTTGGGTTAGGGTTCAAGCCATTCTCCTGCCTCAGCCTCTTGTGTAGCTGGGATTATAGGCACACACTACCATGCCCAACTAATTTCTGTATTTTTGGTAGCGACAGGGTTTCACCATATTTCCCAGGCTTCTCTCGAACTCCTGACATCAAGTAATCCACCTGTCTCCATCTCCCAAAGTGTTGGGATTACAGGCATGAGCCACTGTGCCCAGCCTTCACTTTCTTCTCTGAGTCAGAGATCTCTAGCAAGATAGCCTTTTCACAAGTTTTGTCGCAACAGAAGTATTTCAGAACTTTGTCAAGTTAAACTGTTAAGGGTATGTCTGTTTTTCTATGATACGCCGAATTTAGGAATGTGTGACTCAGTAATGAAAAGTAATGAAAGTTGATCTTGCATCACCCTTGGCATTTGAGCTCCCAGATGGAGAAGGGTCTGTTTTTCCAATCACTGACAAAACCTGGCATGATCATGGCTTACAGGAATGCAGCACCCCAAGTGGACCCTAGCAATTGGGAGAACTTTGTTTACATGACACTAAGCCCCAAATAACCTTAAATTCTAAATAAAAGTTCCAAGGGTAATTTGTATAAGGGTCTTGTTTTTTGTTTTGAGATGGAGTCTCACTCTGTCACCCAGGCTAAAGTGCTGTGGCGCGATCTCAGCTCATTGCAACCTCCATCTCCCGAGTTCAAGTGATTCTCCTGCCTCAGCCTCCAAAGTAGCTGAAATTACAGGTGCCTGCCACTATGCCCAGCTAATTTTTTGTATTTTTAGTAGCGACGGGGTTTCACCATGTTTGCCAGGCTGGTCTCAAACTCCTGACCTTGTGATTTCCCCAACCCAGCCTCCCAAAGTGCAGGGATTACAGGCGTGAGCCACCGCACCCAGCCAGGGCCTTGTTTTTAAAGAAAATAAAGTTTATGAGAGGTTTGTTTTTTATATATATATAAAAACTATACTCGTGAACATTTTACTTAACATTTAAAAATCTTTAAGGCCTTTCAGTACCTAAAGCTTACATAACAAAATCTAGCAAAAGCGTATAAAATCTAAACACACTTCTAAAAGAAAGGGTGAGGCTTTCAGGGTGGCTATGCTGTGTTGGACGTGGGCAGTGTTCTCTCTCTTTTGTGGTTTTGCTTATATGGCAGTTCCAGCTCACAAGAGCCCCCAGAGCCTGTCTGTCGGCCTGCATCCTGTGGCATTTGGCAAGTGAGATCTGTTTAATATAAGGTGTCAATAAAGCCAAGGTTATGATATCTAAAAATAATCAACACTAATTCCTCAGAAATTTTGTCTTTTTTGACCAAGCCACTGGTGCAATGTGGAGTCACCGCATTATATGCAAAAAGAATAATGCTCTCACTCCAGAGTCTGAACCAGAACTGACACTCGGTGGTGACTCCCCCTTTATTCTAGGAGGTGTTAACATTAGCTACGGCAATGTAAAAATGGTGTTTCTGGAGGCATTGGGGGCCGAGAATGGAAAGTCCTCTGCAGCCGTCAACATGGAGAGTGAGACAATGCAGGTGTTGACTCACGGAACTGGACAAGAATCTACTACTCCTTCTCTAGTGAGAGTCTCTGTCATTTGCATAGAAGGCTTAAACACAGGGAGGGCACGGGGATTCTGTGTAAACTTCAGTAAGCTGCATAAACAGAGGCCGTGATGTGTTTTGTCTCTGACCTTTTCCAGGGACATCTGACCCCAGGGTTGCAGCGTGATGCTCACTAACATAAGCTGACTCAATTGTGTTATGTCTCTGATCTTTTCCAAGGACATCTGGACCCAGGGTCGCAGTGTGATGCTCACTAACAGAAACTGACTCAATTGTGTTTCCTGGTTTTGGGGAATATCTTTAATTACTGCATGAATGTTTATAAACTGTTGGGGCTAAATATGAAAGTTGCTCTTCAGGTGCCGTCTCCACCGAGCCACTGTGTACATTTTCTTTCTCTCTCTTGCAGCTGTTCTCTTCCTACAAACTGAACGAAAATGAAAAGGAAGTCATTTCTGCATGTGTCACAGAGGCATCCTTTGGTTCTAAAGGGAGCTGAGTTGGATTCCACAAGCGCATGGTCCTTGTAGCATGTGAATAGGATTCAGTCACGGACGAGAAGGAAGGGTTCGGGGGAGACTGTCATCGCCCTGTCCAGGCTAACCCTCCAGCTGCCCAGGTGACAGGCTGGCCTGTGTTTGTGTTGTGCCAGAAACATCTTACAAAGTAAGCCTATCCCTACATGTAGTTTTATGTGGGTATAAATTCATTTCAGTTCTTAACATGAACATTTGTACAGTGCTTCCAAGTGAGGGTTTGACTGCCTCACATCTGGAATCCTTCAAGTTTATCCTTCTTGGAGTCAGTGTCGTGAATGTTTTCCCCTAGGTCAAGAGTCTGCTGTCAACATGATGTTCTCTAATTACACGGCTTCATACAACTCCCAGCTCTGTGGACATATATTTTTGTATTTAAGGTGTTCCTTCTTTTACTTCTGTTTATAGTTCATCCTTGACACTGCTCTTTTCCCACTGCCTTTATCTCAGGTCCTTCCCAAGCTTTCATCCTGGGTGACTTCTTTTACGTCATGGAAGGAGAGGATGTGGGGTCAGTCAGTCCGACTTCCGATCCCTTCTCCACCCATTACTTGGCAAATTAAAGCTGTGTTTAGGTTTCATTTATGTCATCCTGGATTTCTCAAGAGTTACAATTTTTTGATATATTAATTACAATTATAGGATTGTTTAAAGATCAAACAAGACAATGTATATTGATGTGTTTTGTAATCTTTGTTGTTGTTGTTTGTTTGTTTGAGACTGAGTCTCGCTCTGTCACCCAGGCTGGAGTTCAGTGGCATGACCTTGGCTCACTGCAACCTTCGCCTCCTGGGTTCCAGCGATTTTCCCGTCTCAACCTCCCGAGTAGCTGGAACTATAGGTGCCTGCCACTACGCTTGGCTAATTTTTGTGTTTTTAGTAGAGATGGGGTTTCACCATATTGACCAGGCTGGTCTTGAACTCCTGACCTTGTGATTCACCCGACTCAGCCTCCGAAAGTGCTGGAATTACAGATGTGAGCCACCGTGCCTGGACTGTAATCTTTAAAGCTCAACAGAAATGTAAGATCTTGCCATTATTATGCGATGATAAAATCTTTCATTCCTTGCTTTTTCCTTGGTTGCTGGCCTAGAAATTGAATCAATTCTGTTCCCTCTTTTTTAAAAAAAAAATCTTGAACGTGTGAAATTGCTGATATTTTAAGATGTTGCTGATGTTTGATCTATTGGAATGGTAGCTTCTTATGGTTTCTTCTAATAGTTAAAACTCTATCAGGCCAGGCATGGTGGCTCAGGCCTGTAGTGCCAGCACTTTGGGAGGTCAAGGTGGGCAGATCACCTGAGATCAGGAGGTTGAGACCAGCCTGGCCAACGTGGTGAAATCCTGTTTCTACTTAAAATACAAAAATTGGCGGGAGAACCACTTGAACCTGGGAGACGAAGGTTGCAGTGAGCTGAGATTGCATCACTGTACTCCAGTCTGGGCAACAGAGTGAGACTCTGCCAAGAAACAAAAACAAAAACAACAAGAAAAAACTATATCAAAGTGATATATTTGTATAGTGAAGCCCCAGACAGTGCCACTAAGTGAATGACGATATAATACTCTTATTTCTTATTTTGCTACAACATTAGTTTCTCAACAATCACTCCACCTGCCGGTTTGGTCTTTTTTCCCATTGGGATTGGTTTCCCTTAAACGTCTGGTGATTCTTCATTGTTCACATTTAATAGTGAAACAGGAAGAGGAAGAAAGGAGTCTGTTATCATTAGTAAAAGGCTCATCTAGAGGTTTTTTTCCCGGGAGTCGATAGGGTTTCCACATGTTAGTAAGTGATGTCTTTGGTCTAGATGTTTCCTTTCTCTGGAGAAAAACTTCTCTCCTCTCTGGAAGGCAGGTGCTTGCTGTTGGTTGTTGGTGTTCTACTCACTGGTTACCTGAGGTGGCGGCGTGGGTGGGGTGGGTGCAGGCATCGGTGAGGGAGGATAATAAGGGTTGACTGTCAATGTACAGATTTTAATCAACTCTCCTGTTTTCTGATGCCTGCCTCACTTCTCCACCCCTCACCCCCAGGAAGGTCCACAGATGACGCTCCTTCTCAAGGCTGCAAGGTCATCAAATCACTTTTTTGTCTCTGCTGCTCTCTCTACATGATGGATAACCATCATGGTTTCTTGGGAGGGAAAGGAAACAACTGGGTCAGTATTCGGTCTACCATCTTTAAGTTTGAAGCTTCTTCTTCCAACTGAAGCTAGAATAACAAAGCTTGAGAAAGGGTTTTTAAAATATCTAGTATCTCAACTTTTGGGGACAATTTGAACATCTTAAGGCACTAAGTTACTGAGTTTTTTGAAAAGGGTGATGGGGGAACCATTAATTAATTAATTAATCTCTGCTTTGTTTTAAATATATTGCACCAGG
Organism: Rhinopithecus bieti; assembly: GCF_001698545.2. Taxonomy (NCBI): domain Eukaryota; kingdom Metazoa; phylum Chordata; class Mammalia; order Primates; family Cercopithecidae; genus Rhinopithecus; species Rhinopithecus bieti. Next base: position 25,961 of record NW_016819264.1, on the reverse strand, counting down.
TTTGTGTATTATAATTCACACTCAAAAAGTACAGATTTAATTTTGATATATTTTCTTTGAAGAAATAGCTTAAGTACTCTTCAGTGCTGCATTTACGATGTGGCCAAATCTTTGAGACAAAATTATTTCTCTCTATGTAAATTAAGATGTTGTACTTCGAAAATCATTCCTTTAGGCATTTTAGATCTTTCTCAGTTTTCTTGAACCTTTTGTGCAACAGCAGTGACCTTATATTTGTCACATTATTCCTATTAAACACTTAGCTGTGGGCCCGAAAGAAATGTGCAGTTCTGTTAGAAAAAAGATGGAGAAGGTAGTATCACTATTCTTCTTTCATGGATGGGCAAACAGGTTCAGGAATTTTCCAGAACTGAGGTTTTATATCTTATAATTGGGTGTTCTTTGTCTCACAACGTGCACTTCGTCCTTCTGTATGGATTTCTTTGTTGAGGCTGACTGAATTTCGGCTCTCACATGCTAAGTACACATTAATTTCTCTTATCCTTTATTCCCACATAGTGTACGAGTGATTTTGAGAGGGTCCTGTATGGCATGGTCCTCAGGTGCTTGGCAAAATGGGTCCACTCTCTCCCAGGTAACCCTGGCTCTAGGCCCTCTTCCATGTCCTGGCCTTCCCCAGCAGTCCCTGGAGCCCTCTGCTGACCAAAACTCCACAGTGAAGCACCTCCCGAATGGTGACCTGTGAAGGGTTCCCAGCTTGGGACACGTTATTCCTCTTCTGTAAAAACTGCACCACTTTCAATTAGACTCTCAGGCAAAGGCACAGAAAATTATGATTAGATTAATGATCTTTCAGAGGTTTCCTATCGCTGAGGTCATCTGAGCCAGTAGTTTTCAAAATGAGTTGCAGGCTCCATATCCTCAAATGTTGCATTTAAATTCTAGTTAAAAACAGTTTCACCACTGTATTTTTCCATTCTAAGACAGATTTTTTTTCCATGTTTTACTTATTCTGGAGTTAGCCTGCATCTTACAATTGATCCACTGCATTTCATATTATGAGATCTCTTCTGTTCTTCTAAAAAATTATCAATAGTTTTGTGATGGATATTGATTTAATAGCATCTCAGAATGTAAAACATCCAGGTTACAATCATTAACTCTTCTACAATATTTACATGCAAGAAGGCGATATTTCTTTCTTTTTATAAGCCAAATTATATCTAGCAGAAACTCCCATGTATCGCGATGTGGAAGATTCCAGTTCACGGAAGTTCCTCGTCATATTCTGTGCCAGACACTGGAGGCTGGGATGGTGGTACTTCGTGCTCCTCACGTTCCTGTCTCACTACTTTTCCTGTGACTGCTGACTGCTGGCCCTTTACTCTGAAGGGGGTGAGAGGAAAACTGCCCCGGCACTAGGGAGGGGATGCTCCTCACAGCACAAGAAATGCCAGGAAGGCAGCCGTCACATGCCGGAATCTTGGCCACACCAACCACATCTGGGGAACTGCATGTGACTAGGGCCTAGCCCATTAGGAATGCTACTGTTCTGGGAACATCTCCCCGGCATCCTCATTTTATTTTCACATTGGCTAGTCCAGCTTAACTTAACCCTTAGATGATTCTAGATCTCCCTAGAAAATACCTAGGTGAGAGTTATCCAGGCAAATTCTCTTTTCCTCCTTTAAACCCCTAAAGGCTATATTGTGTGTGTGTGTGTGTGTGTGTGTGTGTGTGTGTGTGTGTGTGTGTGTGTTACAGAAAGACCTAATCTGCAAAAGCACAGCTTGGCCTTCAGGAAATAGATGGGAAAAGGGCTGCTTTATTATTTCCTGGTGCCTCCAAAGCACACACAAAGAGGATATAAGTTAGTATTTTCTCTAATAATTCCATCTGTAACATTGAGCATTTAAAAGTTTTAATAATACATTTAAATACCATGCCCATACAAGTGCATCATAAAAGGTAGCATTAATGAAACAATTAAATGTCTCAACTTAGCCTGTCTTCTTGTAAGCCATGAAATAAATTTCTCCCATTGTCTCTATGTATATGTTTACCATTTGTGCAAATATACCACTGAATAGAGATTGTAGACAATTTTTATTTTGACAACAGTCCACTCATGTAAAATTACACACAAAAGTAGTACTATAACCCAGGCGCATTGCCAGATCCAAGTAAATGTGAGCCAAGGCCCATTTGTTCATGCATGTGTTTTTATGATTTTGTCTGTTCCTTTTCTGACTTACATATTTATAATACAGAATGTGAGAAGAGTTAGCTCTTTGTAGTTATTTAGCTTTAAGACATAGAAAACTGTTCTAGAATCTTTAAAAAGTAATTGCAAGAATTTTTTGAAAGCTTCTTGAAATTACAAGTCAAGATTTTTAAAAAATTATTATTCTTTGAAACTACTTTTCTGTATACAGCAAGATTTATCAATAGCATATAAAATAAATCAATAGCAACAAAATAAAATAGGAAAGGATGGTAATGGCCACCTCATATTGCTTATTTCTTGTTTTTTTTGAGATGGAGTCTCGCTCTGTCGCCCAGGCTGGAGTGCAGTGGCCCCATCTCTGCTCATGGCAAGCTCCACCTCCCGGGTTCACGCCATCCTCCTACCTCAGCCTCCTGAGTAGCTGGGACTACAGGCGCCCGCCACCTTTCCGGCTGGTTTTTTTGTATTTTTTTAGTAGAGACGGGGTTTCACCGTGTTAGCCAGGATGGTCTCGATCTCCTGACCTCGTGATCCGCCCGTCTTGGCCTCCCAAAGTGCTGGGAGTACAGGCTTGAGCCACCGCGCCTGGCCTTGCTTATTTCTTTTATAATAATTAAGTCATATAAATTGAGCTCACAGAAATATTTATATTAATAAAATTATAATTTATCATTGGTAATGTTTGAGTTTTTCCTGTACATTTTTATGTAGCAAGAAAAACAGTTTTGACTGTTAAGAATGGTTTTTAGGCCGGGCGCGGTGGCTCAAGCCTGTAATCCCAGCACTTTGGGAGGCCAAGACGGGCGGATCACGAGGTCGGGAGATCGAGACCACCCTGGCTAACACGGTGAAACCCCGTC
>NW_016819264.1:6855-22719 GCF_001698545.2 Rhinopithecus bieti | reverse complement strand
AGAGCGAGACTCCGTCTCAAAAAAAAAAAAAAAAAAAAAAGGTTTAAAAAAAAATCAGAGCAAGCCTAAGCCCCTTCATTTTATAAATACAATAACCTGAGGCTCATCAGTGCTGGTGACTCACACAGGCGCACACACAGCATTGTTGGATGTCAGCTCAGGATCCAGAATGCATTTGAACAATTCATGCTAAATTAATAAATGCACTTTAAAATAGGCCCATATTAATCCGAAAATAACTAAACCTGTGGAATTTGTAAAATAAGATGTTTATGAATGAGGGCATGGCATTTTGACTTAGTTCTGATTCCCCCCTTTCTGAAAGCAGAATCTACAGTCTATTTTCCCATTGCTAGATTTCAGAGGAGAGCCTGGTGTCACTTACAGCAGACATTGCAAATGCCTCAGCATTTCGGATGAAGACAGTAAAGACCTTCTTTGTTTCATAAAAACCTTTGTTTTCCAGGGGAGAAAACACAGGTTGAATCTAAACTCAATCCTCCTATTGAAATATTTTAATGACACTGAAAGAGGTTGTTGCATTTTGCAGGTGCAGGTGGAGCCGTGCAGTCCTGCACTGAAGCCCTGTAGTCCTGACTTCTGAGTGGAGCTAGAGGAGAATTATATTAATGTGTTTGCACTACTTGCTCAATTGTAAAGCATAACAAATATATTTAAGGCATATTTTTTAAATGAGAATAAAATAGTTTAACAATGTTTACACACCTATTTTAGTTATTACATTCTCTAATCTATGTTTATCCTCACAACCATGGAAGCGCTCCACCATCTCCATTTCAGAAAGTAGACAGTAACTGAACAACACTATCATCTTTTAAAAAACATTTATTTCATTATGAAAGTTTATGGTTTATGTAATTAATACCTTTTTGTGGTCTGCATTCAATGGGTGTGGGCATCTGCACACTGTCGTGGGTCCACCATTGTGAAATCGCACACAGTGGTCTCACTGCCCTAAACAGCCAGGGCTCTCTGCCCATCCATCCTTTCCTCTCCCCAACCCCTGTCAACCACTGATTATTTTGCTATCTATGTAATTTTCCCGTTTCCAAAATGTCACATAATGCCCACAGCAATGAATGCGAGTTTCTGTTGCTCCACATCCTCACCAGCATTTGGTGTTTTTGGTCTTGTGGATTTTGGCCATTCTAATAGGTATGTAGTGGTATCTTACTGTTGTCTTAATTGGCAATTCCTAATAACATATTATACAGAGCATCTTTTCATATACTTAATTTCCATCTGCATATCTGTTCAGCTTTTGCCCATTTTTAATTGGGTTGTTTGTTTTCTTATTGAGTTTTAAGAGTTCTTTTCATATTTCAGATATGAATCCTTAGATATATTTTGCAAATATTTTCTCACAGTCTCTGGTTTGTCTTTTTATTCTCTTAACAGTATCTTTCACAAAACTAAAGTTTTTTTATGTTAAAGTTCAACTTCCCAATATTTTTCTTCGTGGATAATGCTTTTGGTGTTCTATCTAAAAGAATCAGCAAATCCGAGGTTATCTAGAGTTTTTCCTTATGTTATCTTCTAGGAGTTTGAAAATTTTGCATTTCATAGATTGATCTAATATCTACTTTGCATTAACTTTTGTAAAAGGTGTAAGGTCTGTTTATAGATTCTTTTTTTTTTCTTTGCACATGGATGTCCATTTGTTCCAGCACCATTTGTTAAAAAGACTCTCCTCTCTCCATTGAGTTGCCTTTGCTCCTTTGTCAGAGATCAGCTGGCTGTATTTCAGTCTGTCTCTGGGCTCTCTGTTTTGTTTCACTGATGTATGCGTATGTGTCTTCTGTTTTGCCTTCAGTTTAAAAAAATGTAATTGCTACCTCAATTTGCTTATGAATTCTCATTTGTAAACAGAAAAGCATAAATTAATGCCTGAGTATATTTCAGAGTAGATGTTGCCTTGAATACAATGAGCAGAAAGAGTTATAATTTTAAAGTGAATATAAAAATTTGACCATAGTGGTAACAGATTTGCGAACTAGTGATATCAATGACAGAGTCCATTGCAATATTGCTTCATCCTTTGGCTCAGCTCTGCTTCACACCAGGTAACTACCAATCCCTTTTGTGATTCGTTCAAGGATTTCTGTGGGGTAGAAAGTAGAAATATGATATCAGTGGAGGGAGAGAAGGCAGTTTCCCAGGCTGGGAGCAGTCAGATCTCCAGTGGGTCCCAACATTGCTCTGTGGCAATACCTAGAGGGTGATGGAAACAGAGACAGGGTGCAAATGAGGTGGGTGCTGGCCCTAGGGTTCCCAATGTTTCCTGGTTCCCATGGTCTATAAGACGCCCAAAATGAGACCTTCCAGGCTTTGGGGGGCCCCTGTGGAATTGGAAAATGAGGAAGTGAGCAGTGGCAATCTAGACTGATTATTAGAGGTACGTCTCTCACTTTTCAGCAACCAAGGAGCCTTTGATTAGTAGTGAAATTGTGGCACCCCAACAATGGTGGAGTGGAATGTCCTGCCACTCTGGAGGGGTGATGGCTCAGGGTCAAGACTGAACTAATTAGAAAAAAAAATGCGGCCGGGCACAGTGGCTCAAGCCTGTAATCCCAGCACTTTGGGAGGCCGAGACGGGCGGATCACGAGGTCAGGAGATCGAGACCATCCTGGCTAACACGGTGAAACCCCGTCTCTACTAAAATACAAAAAATTAGCTGGGCGAGGTGGCGGGCGCCTGTGGTCCCAGCTACTCTGGAGGCTGAGGCAGGAGAATGGCGTGAACCCGGGAGGCGGAGCTTGCAGTGAGCTGAGATCTGGCCACTGCACTCCAGCCTGGGCGACAGAGCAAGACTCCGTCTCAAAAAAAAAAAGAAAAAAGAAAAAAAAAAATGCACTCCAAGAATATCAAGTCCAAAACGAAGCTCTTCAAACCATCTGGGAAGAGAAAACAGCATGACAAGGAAAGGTATATTTGTCTGATCCCAGGAATCAATATAAACATCCATGATAACCCCACTATTTTTTTAAATACATGATTTGGATGAAACAAGAGAAAGAGACTGATTGTTGCTGAGTCCCTGCTGCAGTCCCGACACAGCTGGAGATGCCCTGCTCCCCTGTTCCGCTGCTCCCCTGCTCCCCAACTCTCCTGCTCTCCTGCTCTCCTGCTCTCCTGCTCTCTTTATTTTGTTGATGCTCATGAGGACCCTGATGTCTGAGGAAGAAGGTTCCCGTCCAGCTCTGCCCCTGGTGTGTCACGTGCCGGCCTTGTCAACGCACACAAGAACCTGTGTTATAGGTTCGCTATAGGGCGAGTGTTATAACCCCAATCATAGAAAAGGAAACGTCTCTAAAGTCTTTAGCATCTTGCCCGAGTTCGGACACTTAGCAGAGGCCTGAGTTTAGATGCAGCCCCGTCTTGCTCTTTGACAGCCTCAGCACCACATGCCCTGGGTGACCCACGCAGTGAGTCACTGACAACCCTCGTGGTTGGCTCATGGCACAGCGTGGAGCGAAATGGCCCACTGACCTTTCCAGACACTTGGACAATTCGTGATATAGTTTATGCGGTCACTCCCAGTGAGTTCTATTGTTCAGTTTAACAGAATACCTAATTCTGTGTTTATTATGAATAAAGGGAGATTTCTTGTGGTTTTTAAGAATATGAAGCATATCTATTTTGTATACTAGTTGGAAGTTCCAATACTATAGGAAGCATAAGTGCAGGTTATAATGATGGGTCTTTTATAAGACTGAATTCACATCAAACTGAATCAGTAACTCCAGCTGTATGAACAGGGTGAGACATTAAACATTTAATGAAAAGAATTCCTTTCTTTGGTCACAGCAAGGACTAAATATGTCTAATTATCATGCCCACTAAGAAGATGTATTGTGATATTTACCGTTAATCACTCATTCAGTTCCAAAGGTATTTATTAATTGTCTGCTCTGGGCATAACAACAATTGGAAGCAGTATGTTCACATGAAAAAAAACTTACCCGAGTCTCTAAGTCACAACTTTCCATGACCAGCACACATTTCTGATTTGAAATACGTATCTAAAGCTTCAAATGCATAAATAGATATCCCAATCTAGAACTAAGTTAATAGTTGCTTAGAATTGTTTAAATTATCCTGGGAATCAGGAAGATATGTCTACATGAAACAATAAAGATTATATTAGAATTAATAAACTTTAGAAGACCATAATCTTAATATATAAACATACTACCTAGTCACACTGTTTAAATACATCTGCAACCTACTATTTTTAGATTTAAGTAAATCATTAATCCTTAAATTTGGAAAAGATTCCAGTGTTAGAGCTCTAGACTATGAAACTTGGATGTTCTTCTAAAATTTTTGAGTTTTTATCCAGAAATACATATTTTCCTGGCACTGAGAACTGCAAGAAATTTCACTTGCAGTCTCCAAATAGTCAGCCATGTGTGATGTCAACATCAGTGTAATAGATACTATCACAAACATCCTGTGACTTTTATTTTCTTTTTTATACTTTACGTTCTGGGATACATGAGCAGAACATGCAGGTTTGTTACACAGGTATACACGTGCCATGGTGGTTTGCTGCACCTGTCAACCCGTCATCTCTGTTAGGTATTTCTCCTAATGCCGTCCTTCCCCTAGGCCCCGACCCTGCGACAGGCCCCCGTGTGTGATGTTCCCCTCCCTGTGTCCATGTGTTCTCATTGTTCAACTCCCACTTATGAGTGAGAACATGTGGTGTTTGCTTTTCTGTTCCTGTGTTAGTTTGCCAAGAATGATGGTTTCCAGCTTCATCATGTCCCTACAAAGGACATGAACTCATCCTTTTTTATGACTGCATCGTATTCCATGATGTTTATGTGCCACATTTTCTTTATTCAGTCTATCATTGATGGGCATTTGGGTTGGTTCCCAGACTTTGCTATTGTGAATAGTGCTGCAGTAAACATACGTGCGCATGTGTCTTTATAGTAGAATGATTTATAATCCTTTGGGTATATACCCAGTAATGCGATTGCTGGATCAAATGGTATTTCTGGTTCTAGATCCTTGAGGAATTGCCACACTGTCTTCCACAATGGTTGAACTAATTTACACTCTCACCAACAGTGTAAAAGCGTTCCTATTTCTCCACATCCTCTCCAGCATCTGTTGTTTCCTGACTTTAATGATCACCATTCTAACTAGCATGAGTTGGTATCTCATTGTGGTTTTGATTTGCATTTCTCTAATGACCAGTAATGATGAGCTTTTGTTCATATCTTTGTTGGCCACATAAATGTCTTCTTTTGAGAAGTGTCTGTTCATATCCTTCACCCACTTCTTGATGGTTTTTTTTTTCTCCTTGTAAATTTGTTTAAGTTCCTTGTAGATTCTGGATATTAGCCCTTTGTCTGATGGATAGATTGCAAACATTTTCTCCCATTCTGTAGGTTGCCTGTTCACTCTGATGAGAGTTTCTTTTGCTATGCAGAAGCTCTTTAGTTTAATTAGATCCCATTTGTAAATTTTGGCTTTTGTTGTCATTGCTTTTGGCGTTTTAGTCATGAAGTCTTTGGCCACGCCTATGTCCTGAATGATATTGCCTAGGTTTTCTTCTAGGGTTTTTATGGTTTTAGGTCTTATGTTTAAGTCTTTAATCCATCTTGAGTTAATTTTTGTATAAGGTGTAAGGAAGGGGTCTGGTTTCAGTTTTTTGCATATGGCTAGCCAGTTTTCCCAACACCATTTATTAAACAGGAAATCCTTTCCCCATTGCTTGTTTTTTGTCAGGGTAGTCAGACATCCTAAACTTTTAAATTTAAGAATTTACATTTTTTTAAAGTAACTGACAACTGACAATCATTTAAAAATCCATAACTTAAAAAAATAATAATTCCTCCTATGTTTTCAACCAAGAGAAGTGAAAATCTGTTGACACAAAGGCCTGAATATAAGTATTCATAACAACTTTCTTCTTAATAGCCAAATATTTTTAAAATAGCCTATCACTGAAGAATAGATAAGCTGTAATATATTCCTACAATGGTTACTGCCCAACATAAGAATGACATATACCCTGGAAACCACATGGACATATCTCAAAGGCATTAGAATACATGAAAGAAACTAGGTATGAGAGAATATTCTATATGATTCCATTTATATCAAATACTTCTTTTTTGAGATAACATCTCACTCTATCACCAAGGCTGGAGTGCAGTGATGTGATCACAGATCACCGCAGCCTTGACCTCCCAGGCTCAGGTGATTCTTCAGCCTCCTGAGTATCTGGGACCAAAGAGGTTGGGACCAAAGGGGTGTGCCACCACACCTGGCTAATTTGTGTGTGTGTGAATATTTTTTTATTTTTTTAGAGATGGGGTTTTGCCATGTTGCCCAGGCTGGTCTCAAGTTCCTGGGCTCAAGTGATCGCCCCTTCTCAATCTAGTGCTAGGATTACAGACTTGAGTCATTGCACGTGGCCTGTATCATATTCTAAGACAGACAAAACTAGAGTGAAAGAAAGCAACTACCGGGAGCTGTGGTGTGGGGCAGGGGTCACTGACTACAGCAGCATGCAAGGGAATTTTGGGGGTAATGAAATGTATTTTAATGGTAGTGTTGTGTACATGACAATATGTATATTTGTCAAAATGCATTGATTTGTACACTTAAAATTACTAAATTTTATTATATGTAAATTAAACTCAATTAGATAATAAAAAATAAACTTTTGATCCTGAAAAAATACCTACATACATACAAACTACCTCTGAAACAAACTACTTTTTCAGAATTTCTAATTTAAATATTCAGAAATATGAATGATGATGATGATGAATTTTAACAAGGCTTACATAATTCAATTCTGTTTTGGATCATATCTGAGAGGCCTATTAGCTGCTGGACTTATTTGGATTTCCTTACCTCCTTTGCATATGAAAAAATAAGAGGTTGAGACAGAAACAAGATATGTAATTTATGTACAATGAAACTTTCTACTGCCCAGGAAATGAGGCTTTCTATTGTCCAATGAATTGTTCCTGGCAGCACAATTCACTGCTTCACAATTGATCATTCTTTTTACCCTCAGAGCATCCTTGAAATGATTGACTCAACCATGAGAGAAACTCTGTAAATATTCTCAGATGCAAACTCACAGTACCAGCGTCACAGAACACCTGCAGGTGCAAGTAACTAAAAATCCAGCTCAATTTGACTTTAAATACAAGGGAATGTATTGACTCTGGTGGGTAGTTCAGAAGCAGGCCAGGCTTCAGGGTGAATCTGAGCACAGAAGCTCATGGATGCTACCAGGACTCAGTCTCTTCCCAATTTTCTGCTCTGCCTTCAGTGAAGTCAGAATCATTCTGCGTGTGGCAAAATCTCCAGGAACAATTTCTGAGGTTGCATTCTTCACCAAAGAGGGAGCATGAACAAGCACACTCTTGTTCCTAACAACCTAGCACAACTTGTATTTGACTCTAATTGGAACAACTCAGACCCTTGCCCATCCCCAAGTCCATTAGGGGGACCAAGGGAGTGCTATGTGGCACCTGGCATGAGCCTCAGTTATGCACCCGCCTTGGAACCAATAACTGTGACACAGGGTGAGACAGTGCTGGTTAAGTCAACCAGGACCCACCTCATGTTTCAAACCACGTGACTGAATAATTCAGGGCTCTGTTAGGAAGGAGAAAGGGGATACTTCTTGAATAACACCCAACACTCAACTACACTTTNAGGACTCAGTCTCTTCCCAATTTTCTGCTCTGCCTTCAGTGAAGTCAGAATCATTCTGCGTGTGGCAAAATCTCCAGGAACAATTTCTGAGGTTGCATTCTTCACCAAAGAGGGAGCATGAACAAGCACACTCTTGTTCCTAACAACCTAGCACAACTTGTATTTGACTCTAATTGGAACAACTCAGACCCTTGCCCATCCCCAAGTCCATTAGGGGACCAAGGGAGTGCTATGTGGCACCTGGCATGAGCCTCAGTTATGCACCCGCCTTGGAACCAATAACTGTGACACAGGGTGAGACAGTGCTGGTTAAGTCAACCAGGACCCACCTCATGTTTCAAACCACGTGACTGAATAATTCAGGGCTCTGTTAGGAAGGAGAAAGGGGATACTTCTTGAATAACACCCAACACTCAACTACACTTTAATTTGACAGGAACCCGGAGGCCCTGCCATAGAAATCTCTCACAGTTGCTTGAAATGAGAGCACTCAATACAAAAATCCTATGGCAGCAACCCTATGGCCTCAAGGGCGCCACGCAGTTGGTGTGGAGGGTGGGGCAAGGAGGGTGGGGAAGGGCTCAGGGTCTTCTGAAGATGAAGCTGAAGAACAGATGGCACTGACTTAGCAGAGTGGAAAATGTTTAACCCCAAGAGATGCCTACAGACGCAGCCAAACCACACCACAGACTCCTAGAAGGGCTTGTGTTAGGGTTCCCAAGTGTCTAGGTAAGCTGAAGAGATGGTGAGGCAGACACAGAGGGCCAGTTCAAAGCACATTGGGAAGACTGTGATCCCAAGACCCCTCAGTCCACACTGGCAGTCAAATGCTCCTCCCTGATATCGGAAAAAGACACAATTTACTTTCTTCAGGTATTGAAACAGAACTTTTCTAAGCTCCAGGACACTGGATAATGCTGCTTATGCAAAGACAGTATTTAGTGAAAGCCAATTTACTGAGCAGGGAGATCTGCAGACTCTTTCTCCCTCTAGGCTCCCAGAATGCTGGGGTCAGCTTGCAGTCTTAGGAGATTGGCGACCTCTTTTTGGAGAGGATCTGCAGATACCAACATTTTCAGGGTTTCCTCAGGTCCAGGAGTGCCACGCTCCTGTGGACTCTTCCTTTGGGGAAGCAAAAGAAGACTCCATCTGTGCACACAGAATGCATTAATTATATTTTCTTGTTTTCTGTTTTCTTGACGCTCTAGCATCTGGTGTTTACTGGGAAAAGATTGCCTTTCCCAGGGCCAGCCAGTTAAACTACCAATTCAGAACCCATACCCCTAACCACCTACTTTATCTGGCTCTGATACTATAGGAGACAATATCGCCCTTCCTTAATCACCACAGGGTAAGGTATTAGGCAACTAGAAATGGCCCCTATGCCCCAGAGCCTGCTGAAGCTATTAACGCTGGACAGCCTAAGCCTGCCTGCCCTGCCTGCCCTTGCTGTCCCACAGAGACCACAGCAGAGGATCCTGCCCATGCTTTCCCCTCTCCTGCCTCTGCCTGGGGCGTCCCTGTGCCTCCTATTTCTAGGGATCTGTGAGTATGAATGGGACAGTCACTTCCATGTCTGCAGGTCTTAACATCCCTGATTAAAACAAATTCTGAGTACATTTTAAGACATAAGGCTTCCAATGGAATTTTTAAAACACTTATATGGAGAATTTTAAACACATATGTAAATAAAGAATGAATATAACAAACCCCTGTATATCTATAACCCTTCAGAACAACCAGAAACACATGGGCGATTCTGTTCCGTCTATATTCCCAAATAAAATTCATACATTGTGATTAGCTGATGTGTTTTTAAGTCTATATAATTTATACATTTCCCCTGTATCTCCTGTATATCATTTTCTTGTAATTTGTTTGTTGAAGAAGCTGCGTTGATTTTCCTGATTCATCTTCAGAGTTTAAAATAGAATTTCACAAAAAGAAAAAAAAGCAGACGGAAAGAATAAAAATGTCAGAAAAGAAATCAATGGGATTTAAATGGTACAGCTGCTTTGGAAAACAATCTGGCAGTTCCTCAAAAAGTAAGACATAGAATTATTCTTTGATCCATCAATTCTATTCAAGTCTTCATACTGAAGAGAATTAAAAACATATGTCCACACAAACACTTGTACAGCAGCATTATCCATCATAGCCAAAAAGTAGAAACAACCCAAACGTCCACCAACTGATGAGCGAATAAATAACATGAAGTATTTCCACACAATGGAATATTACTCAGCCTCAAAAAGGAATGATTGCCAGAGGTTGGAGGAGGAAAAAATGGAAAATGCAGTTTCTTTCTTGGGTGCTGAAAATATGTTAGAATTAAATAGTGGTGAAGTCTGTGCTACTTCCAGAAAGTGCTAAATTGAACACTTTACATGAGTAAAATGTAGTATGTGAATTATATCTCAACTTAAAAATCAAGAACATTTTCCAGAAATAAAGTTTATGATTTTCAGATTTAAAAGATCTATTGAGTTCCCCTCAAAATGAATTTCAAAGTTCTTCTACATCAAAACACATTATTGTGAAATTTGATAACATCAGAGATAAAGATCTGAAAAGCTTCCAGAAAGATGAAAGAAAAAGATCACCTGCAAAGAATCAAGAACGAAAATGGCACTGAAGTTTTCACTGAAATTCTAGATATAATAAGAAAATGAAATTTGGCCTACACATTCTGAGAGAAATATATATATTTTAAACCCAACTAAACCGTCAACCCAGTGTGAGAATAGTGCACAGGCATTTTGGGACATGCACACCATCAAAGCTTTACCTTAGATCAGGAAGCTACAGTAAAGTGGCAACCTAAGAAATGGGAGAAAGGAATTCCAGGAACAGGTGATCCATGCAGGAGAGAGGAGGAGCGTTGCTGAGAGCCAGGGGTGAAGCCATTCAAGCTGGAGACACTGAGACAAACACAGGAGCGCCTGGCATTCTCTGAGAGGCAGTGCAGTGGTTCTGCACTGTGTGCAGAACTAAATGTGGCATTTACCTCTTATTGGTTACAATGTGCCTTCCCAGGCCGGCCAGCAGAGATTCAAAATCCTAATGCAAATGATATGGCAACACTTGTGATAATAGACATGAGTGTTTGAATTACAGATCCAGGTCCAAACCCAAATCCTCTCAGTAATTAACTGTATGCTGTCATTTAATTACTTAATTTCTCCAGCATGCCACTTCCTCAGATCAATTCGTATGGGAATATAAATTCATAGGAGTGTTATAAAGGGTAGTTTGTACAATGAGCTCGTGACTATGAAATCTTAGCATGGCATCCAAAAAGTCCTCAATAAGTGGTGCAACAATATCTTTTTATTACAGGAAACACACCCAACTTAGAAAACAGCGTTCATGGGGGATTAAGAGAAGTAACTACAGTCGGGTGAGCAGAGGGAGCCAGCGTGGGGAGGGCCTTTCCTAGGTGAGGCATCCACCACATTTGAAAGTGGGATGCAGGGCCAGAGCTGAACATCAACCAGGATGGGCAGGAATGAAGTAAACAGCTCATACCTATTCCTTCATGGGTCAGTTCCTTTCATTTTCACTTTTGACTGTGATGCAAAATTAAAACTCTTCTCTGCTCAAATGTCACTATTCTTAATTAAGTAAATAGGTAGGATCCCAAAACTTCAATTGCGTAAAATACATGCTTTTGTTATTGCAAGGCAAATGGGAAATATTTTGCAGTTGGTCATCGCCATCACAATAACAAAATTCTAAAACTTACACTGTTTACAACTGAACCACACCCTCAAATACTCAAAAAATGGTCCCTCCCTAACCTCTCTCCCCAGCAAGAGTAGGTCTTTGGCCGCCCCAACCTGAGCAGGAGAGCAGGAGGAGAGTGGGATCCCAGAGCTGCAGTGGCAAGAAGCCTGAGGGCTGATGGCTTTGACCAAATAATAGGGAATCAGGTTGACTTGTTTGAATCATTTTCCAAAAACTGATTTCCAAAACAGATCAGACTCATTGAAGGAGCTGGGGAATGGGAGCCCACCTCTCCGTCTCCAGCCTCCCCAAACTGCGTGTTTCTCCAGAGTAACCTTGAGCCTCTCCCAGCATGGATTAAAACCCATGGCTCTTCCAGATCTAAAATCTGAGGCTCTACAATTTAAGTCATAGTTAGGCACTTCCATACCTGTGATGGTAACGTGCTTACATACTCAGTCTATCATTGTTTAATATTGAATGAAAGACACATATTTTGTTTACTTATTATGCAGCAGGTTGGCTGTGTTCACCTGTGTTGTCTCAGGGTCAGTTCTTTTTTTTTTTTTTTTTGAGTTGGAGTCTCTCCTGTGGCCCAGACTGGAGTGCAGTGGCGCAATCTCCGCTCACTGCAAGCTCCGCCTCCCGGGTTCATACCATTCTCCCGCCTCAGCCTCCCGAGTAGCTGGGACTACAGGCGTCCGCCACCACGCCCGGCTAATTTTTTGTATTTTTAGTAGAGACGGGGTTTCACTGTTCACAGGATGGTCTCAATCTCCTGACCTCGTGATCCACCCGCCTCGGCCTCCCAAAGTGCTGGGATTGCAGGCATGAGCCACCACACCTGGCTGGGTCAGCTCTTTATTTCCAAGAATCCTGTCCCATTTCCTGGAGCCTATTGACTGGGGAAAAGATGTGTCAAAAGTTAAAAGTATGTTGGGCAAAGCCTTAGAAACACAGCTTTTCTGACAAAAACAAGCAATGGGGATAAGACTCCCTATTCAATTAATGGTGCTGGGATAACTGGCTAGACATATGCTGAAGATTGAGGCTGGACCCCTTTCTTACACCATACACAAAAATCAACTCAGGATGGATGAAAGACTTAAGTGGAAAACCCAAAAATATAAAAACCCTGGAAGACAACCTAGGCAATACCATCCTGGACATAAGAACAGGCAAAGATTTCGTGACAAAGACACCAAAAGCAATCGCAAGGAAAGCAAAAATTGACAAGTGGGATCTAATTAAACTAAAGAGCTTCTGTACAGCAAAAGAAACTACCAACAAAGTAAACAGGCAACTTACAGAATAGGAGAAAATATTTACAAACTATGCATCTGACAAAGGTCTAATACAGCATCTATAAGGAACTTAAACAAATTTATAAGAGAAAAACAACCCCATTCAAAAGTGGGCCAAGGACATGAAGAGGCACTTCTCAAAAGAAGAAGACAAACATGTGGGCCAGGCGTGGTGGATCAAGAGGCTGGGCTCCCACCAGCTCTAAGGTCCACAATCTCAAAGTAATCCCAGCACTTTGGGAGGCCAAGGTGGGCGGATCAAGAAGCCAGGAGATCGAGACCATCCTGGCTAACATGGTGAAACCCCATCTCTACTAAAAGTACCAAAAATTAGCTGGGCGTGGTGGCAGGCACCTGTAGTCCCAGGTACTTGGGAGGCTGAGGCAGGAGAATGGCATGAACCCGGGAGATAGAGCTTGTAGGGAGCCAACATCCTGCCTCAGCTTTCCAAGTAACTGGGACTACAGGTGCCCGCCACCACGCCAGGCTAATTTTTTATCTTTTTAGTAGAGACAGGGTTTCACCATGTTAGCCAGGATGGTCTCGATCTCCTGACTTCATGATCCTCCCACCTCAGCCTCCCAAAGTGCTGGGATTCCAGGCGTGAACCACCGCACCCGGCTGGAAGGTCTTTTCTTCTAAGGTGAGATGCAGCCCCCACTGGAGAGGAAAACACCAGAGAGTTTTAAAAAGGAAAAACCAAGGTAAACTGAGGAGCTTCTTGACAGGAGACACAGCACAGTCCACCCAGCTGGGGTGAATCTCTGCAGTTCCCCAACAGGACAGTGAGCAGGACCCCCAAGTCACTGGTCCCTGCAGCGTGGGAGCAGCATGAGCCATCTGTGGTCACATTGTCTCCTCTGGCAGCAGCCTCCAACCAGAAATCCATCTCAGGGTCTGTCCTCACAGGAACCTGATGCCAGAGCTGTGTGCTGAAAGGATTTGGACACAGGTATTTTGTGGAATTGAGCATTTTCCAGGTCTTGCTGGAGGTCATTCTGTGTGAACTTGATGGAGCTCTTTCTCATGGGCTTTTTTTCTAAGTGTGGGAGAGCATGGCCTGCATGACTGCTGGCTTTCAGCACGTAGTGTGCAAACCCAAGCCAGGGTGTGTAATTCACTGTAGCCCTTGACAAAATAGCAGGGGATAAAAGTCATTTCTTAATCTTCTGTTTATTACTCTTAGCCAATTAACTTCTATCTATAGTAGAAGATATTTTACCATTTTTTTCAAAATGGAGAAATACCATGCTCTTTAAAAAGTCTTTTACAGGCACAGACTTCTCAATTTCATTACTTTAAAATCACTAAAAGATAGAAAAAAGTGAAATTTACATATCAAAGAAATTTTGTTTTGGCAAAATACTCTATTTTGTGTTTTTGTGTTTGTGAATTTTCCGTGCATGTGTCCAGATGCATAAGGAGTTTATTCATTCAATTAAGTTAAAACATTAGATAACATGGTACATTCAAAAAGTAGTGAGGACACATTTTGTTTCTGTCTCTTTAACTGAGAAAACTGGCTGATGCCTCCTGTGTGCGAGCACTGTGTAGCTGATGCAGATACGGAAACCGAGGTTTTCTTACTTGCTGCTGCTGGCCTGGGCACTGGAAGTTGACTCCAGGAGGGCAGGGTGTCTGTTTTTATTACCACTCAGCAAGTGTCACACAAATACACACGGGTGTGTCTGCCCTATAGTGGATCCTGGCAGGCACTGTTCTTATTACCACTCAGCAAGTGCCACACAAATACACACGGGTGTGTCTGCCCTACAGTGGATCCTGGCAGGCACTGTTCTTATTACCACTCAGTAAGTGCCACACAAATACACACGGGTGTGCCTGCCCTCTAGTGGATGCTGGAAGGCACTGTTCTTATTACCACTCAGAAAGGGCTGCACAAATAGACAGGGTTGTCTCTGCCCCCTAGTGGATCCTGACAGGCACTGTTCTTATTACCACTTGGCACGCACCACACAAATACATGCGGGTGTGTCTGCCCTCTAGTGGATGCTGGCAAGCGCTGTTCTTATTACGACTCAGCAAGCGGTGCACAAATACACGGGAGTGTCTCTGCCCTCTAGTGGATGCTGGCAGGCACTGTTCTTATTACCACTCAGCATGTGCCGCACAAATACACAGGGGTGTGTCTGCCCTCTAGTGGATGCTGGCAGGCACTGTTATTACCACTTGGCAAGTGTCACACAAATACATGTGGGTGTGTCTGCCCTCCAGTGGATGCTGGCAGACACTGTTCTTATTACCACTCAGCAAGCATCACACAAATATACGCCCGTGTCTCTGCCCCCTAGTGGATCCTGGCAGGCACTGTTCTTATTACCACTCAGCCAGCGCCACACAAATACACACGGGTGTGTCTGCCCTCTAGTGGATCCTGGCCGGCACTGGGAGCAAATGGGACTATAAACAAAATTAAAGATTTAAAAAATACCCATTATCTCCAGAAGGGATTGAATTCTAACAGGAGGCTTTTTTGTTTTCTTTTTCAAATGAGCTGATGTGTAAAAATAATACAGGACTGGAGATGATGGAAAAAAGCACACTGCATTTGCCTTTCAGCATCTGTGATGACTGAATCCTTCCTCAGCGCTGCCACAGGGAGCACATTCACACTTGTGTCACACAAATACCAGGGTTAGGTCAAAAAACCAAGTGTTACCTGGAGGAAGCCACAAAGGCAATGAGACTAAGCCTTCACCTAGAAGACACTTGACAGTTCAGAACCTGAGATCCTGCAAAGTGTCTCGGAGAGCTCAGCTGTGACACTGCACTGTATGGAAGGGTGAGCAGTGGGGCCCAGGCAGGTGAAGAGAATTGTCCAGTGTTGAGCATCATCAGCCTAAAACCCACATGCAATGCTGTTGCTGCAAAACCACCGACTGTTGAAGACACAAACCACAGAAACAGAACCCCTTTATAGTCTCACTGTGCACCTGGTGACTTTTCAGAAGATGAAGATTAAACATATTAATCATAAATTCAAAGTATCAGAAGAAATACTAGGAGATTTTCTAACCTCTGCTACCATGGCTTTTTTTTTTTGCAAGATTCTTGAATTATTGTAAATAAGCTCACAGAGGCCAAAGTGCTCCTCTG
>NW_016819264.1:0-3676 GCF_001698545.2 Rhinopithecus bieti | reverse complement strand
TTTCTATATTTTTGGTAGAGACGGGGTTTCCAACATGTTGCCCAGGCTGATCTTGAACTCCTGGCCTCCCAAAGTGCTGGAATTATAGGCATGTGCCACCATGCCCAGCCAAGTTATAGTTTTCCATTGAAACATAAAATTTCTCTCTGTAGTAACCATCATTTTTGATCATAATCAAAGTAAGACTATTCTTGTTTTAAAATTAAGTATAGTTTTGTTAGATTTTGCTTGATTATTTATGTAAGTGCAGCAAGAATAGGAGATGGCCACATAGGTGCTTTCAAGTTTATTTGCTGGAAATTTTCATACAGAATCTCAGATTTGACTTTTAAAGACCTTATTCAGGCTAAAAGCCAAGCTAAGAACATACTATCAAATTTCAGCTGCAGTCCTTATAGCTTTGTGTGAATTCCTCTCTTCTTGAGGCCCCCAAAATATCCCTAAATTCCTGGACCTACCAGGAAATGACCTTCTTTACTAACCTGTAAGGCTGTGAACCCTATAATGTAAGTATCAGGCTGAATTTTCTCAGAGTGCTGTTGGGAATGAAGTTTTTGGTGTTCCAAAAAAAAAAAAAAAAAAAAAAGAATGAACATAGGAACAAATAATCTCTTAGCAAGGCGAGCTTTACTTTCTGCAGAAAGGGTGCTACTCAATAGCTGTCCAGCCACAAGAGCACACTGAACAAAGGAGACAGAGTTACTTGTAACTTGATGTGTCTACCCTACTGCTGTGTCCAGTTACCATTGGCTGGAATAGGACCTCACATTTTACACCTTACCCAATTGGCTATTAGTTTAAAACTTTCTTAATTAGGTAAGAGGAATAGAACAAAGAAAGAAAAGGAAGTTGCCAGGGATAGTTAAGGAAGCATCTCCAAATAAGGAATGGCATACATTATGGGCTGGGGCTTGTCTAGTTCTGTCCAGGCATGCCGGAGCAAGCTAGGACAACTGATTTGGAACACACACACACACACACACACACACAAATAGTGGATAGCAATCTTATAGTAAGAAATTGTGACTTTTTACAATCTTTGAAGAAGAACTTTCCCATTTCTCACAGTGCTTTGCAAGCATTGTCTCCATAATAGTCAACCTTACTTCCTTAAAATTGCTTGTCATAACTGATCTTAGGTACACTTCCAAAATATGATTTTCCAGTAAAAACCTTGATAATATAACCAAAGTTTCCAATTATGTCCTGTTATAAGGTGAGCAGATTCTTACTGGACTTTTGCTAATAACTATATCATCATGAAAATTAGAGTATTCAGTAAGAATTTCAAAATTCTGGAGAGATTAGGCAGGGAAAAAAAGATAAATGCTTCATTTCTGTTTACAAAAGTATAATCTACTAAATTGTTGTAAGTAACAGATTAAGAGAAAGAGATTTCTTAAATTCAGAAACTAGAACATTAAAGAACCAGCAATGCTCTAAAAAGCTATAAAATTATAATCAATTTTCATCAGTTCATTCAGTGCCATGTAATCAATTCCAGTCTTGCTGGATCTTGGGTTAGCAGTCTCATGACCCCATCAATTTCTCCACCAGGCTTCTGGAGATCTTCACTGAGTCAAGTGTATGGTCTTAAAGTTATTTAAGCAATATCATCAGAAGTCTTTAACCAGAGTACCTGTCATACTCTTTTCCATGAATCTCAGAGGGAGTCCTGTATTGGAGATGAACATTCTGACCTGTAGCTGATCGCAGGAGCTTTCAGGAAAACATCAGGGGGAAATAATATCTAAATGACAAAGAGTATGAAATGGCTGTGATTATATCACAGTTGACGAGGATATTCGATTTTTTCTGTGGCATACAACATTTATTTATTTATTTATTTATTTAGAAACAGAGTCTCGCTCTGTCACCTAGGCTTGAGTACAGTGGCGAGATCTCGGCTCACGACAAGCTCTGCCTCCCAGGTTCATGCCATTCTCCTCCCTCAGCCTCCTGAGTAGCTGTGACTACAGGTGCCCGCCACCACACCCAGCTAATTTTTTGTATTTTTAGTAGAGATGGGGTTTCACCGTGTCAGCCAGGATGGTCTTGATCTCCTGACCTTGTGATCCACCCACCTCGGCCTCCCAAAGTGCTGGGATTACAGGTGTGAGCCACTGCACCGGGCACACCATTTAAAATAATAATTGGAATTATGACTCATAACTCTATACTGGCACAAAGCATGGATAAGGAGGACATTGACAAATTTCCAGGAATTTTATTTAATTTCTGAAAACATAATATTTTACCCATACAAATATAACACAGGGAAGGTTAGATATCTCTTTTTATTTGTATCTTTTGTAAGGTTTTCCTTATAAAAAATACATCCTGCTTTACTTGTGAAACATGCCCTACTTTTCTTGCATGCTTTGCATAGAGTTGTTTCTAGTTATTCTATTGCTTCGAGTAGTTTTATTTACACATATTGATTATAATTTTAATACTAAGTAATCTTTTATTTTCCAGAGAAAACTAACAAGTAAACAGTTAAAAACTGTCATATATTAGCATTCCACAGTAGGTTAGAAAATGTATGAGTGTACCATCTCCCAACATCTACAGGGATGTTTTCCTCATCGTACAATTTCTCATTGTGATAGACAAAAACATGTTTATTAATGGCCCAAAATATCTTTAGTCTCTCTGTAAAAATAAGAAGCGAAAAGGATATAAACGTGAATTCTTTATGTTCAGTAATTAATGTTTTAGTATTGTATCTTATTTATAAATTGTCTAGATATCTAATGCAAATCTTTTACTTAGCTTAACTTTAAGGTTAAAATTACTAAAAGTATTTTGGAAACTACTATTAAGTAGATTTACGGTAAACAAATTATTTTTGAAATAATGTTTCTCGCTTTTCACAAGATGGCACCGAAAGTGAAGAAGGAAGTTCCTGCCCCTCCTAAAGCCAAAGCCAAAGCCAAAGCCAAAACCAAAGCCAAAGCTTTAAAGGCCAAGGAGGCAGTGTTGAAAGGTGTCCACAGCAACACACAGAAAAGAAGATCCGTATGTCACTCACCTTGAGGTGACTCACCCTCACCCAAGGGTGTCACTCACCCAAGACACTGCAACTCCGGAGGCAGCCCAAATATCCTCGGAAGATCACCCCCAGGAGAAACAAGCTTGACCACTATGCTATCATCAAGTTTCCGCTGACCACTGAGTCGGCCATGAAGAAGACAGAAGAAAACAACATGCTTGTGTTCATTGTGGATGTTAAAGCCAACAAGCACCAGATCAAACAGGCTGTAAAGAAGCTCTGGGACATGGATGTGGCCACAGTCAACATCCTGATTCGACCTGTTATAGAGAAGAAGGCATATGTTTGACTGGCTCCTGATTATGATGCTTTGGATGTTGCAAGAAAATTGGGATCATCTAAACAGAGTCCAGCTGGCCAACTCTAAATATATGTATATCTTTTCACCATAAAAAAGAAATAATGTTTTTCATAAGAATGACAACTCAATTAGAATCAAATTTATAAGCTTTAAGATTTTACATTTCTAGTAAGTATAATATTAGCTTATTTGAGTAGAACTCAAGCAGAATAGGAATTTATGTTTGTTTTATATTCAATAGTGGTAAATTTGAAGACATAGTTGTTTTATTACACCAAAATATTATATTAACCTTATTTAACTAAGTTTTATCCAAATCA
>NW_016819263.1:0-1713 GCF_001698545.2 Rhinopithecus bieti | reverse complement strand
AAAATAATAGCTGATATTACACTAAACAGAAAAGAAAAAAGCTTTTCATTTAAGACCTGAAACAAAACATGATGTCTACTTTTACCACTTTTATTCAACAGAGTATTGGAAATACCATCCAGTCATTTATGCAAGAAAAAGAAAGAAAAGACATCCAAACAAAATAGGAGAAAGTCAGATTGTCTCATTTGCAGATCACATAATTGTCTATATAGCAAAACTGAAATACTACACTAAAATCATGAGAATTAATTAAAAAATGCAGTGAAGTGGCAGAGTAAAGAAAACCATACAAAATTAATAGGAGTATTTTACTAGCCAAGAATAAGCAATCTGCAAAAGAAATTCAAGAAAAAAATATTTACAATAGCTATAAAAAATAATTCATACTTCATTTTATACTCATGCTTGTGGTACAGTTCAACTTTATTTTTTATCATTTGGATATTCAGAATTCTCCAATCAATTCATTAAAAAGATTGTTCCTGTCTCATTGTGAGTGATAAAGACAGAAAATAACCAAGGGACCTTTTCTCATTTTAAGTGAAAGAAACAGGAGAGAGTCCAGGGTCCTGGGCAAAACTCCATCTTTAAGTCTAAAACAACCAGAACGCTGAAAAACTGGACTGCTTGTTTGGATGAAGTTGGTCCTTTCTTAAATGTTTCTCTCTTAATAATGCTCACCTGTGAACTAGGAAAAAGTGGTGGAGCCATGAAAATTTATTCTTTTTGATAGGGGAGGAGCCTGGACTTTTCAGTTGCTGTGTGATGACCTGGTGTTCATTAATTTGTAAAGTGGTAGTCTGTTAACAGGAGTTTCTCTCACTTTGATGAAAGTTTTGTTGTTGTTGTTGTTTTCTTTCACCCAAAATACTTTACTCCTCAGCATTCAGTGTGTCCATTAGCCTATTCTTTCCTGGCCATGTGGCAAGATACTGATTTTATCTGAAATAAGGAGAAAGTTCTACAACATTTCACTGTCTAGATGTGTGTCTTGAGGAAGAATAATATACAAACCAAAAAACTTTTTTATCATTTTTTTGTAAACCTTTTTCATCCACGGACTTCTCCCGAGGGTAAACAAAACTGTACCCCCCCCTGCCCCAAGAGCCCCACACACATATGGACTGGTGAATGGCGACTTCTCACTCCCAACTCCTCTGGGCTGAAAAATCTCAGTCATTCATGGTGTCTTTGTCTTAGCCAAGGGATTCAGTCTCATCTAATAACAATTAATTTTTCTCTCTGCTGAAAACACCCCTTAACATAAAAATGAACACTTTCTTCCCTGCCCTACATTTAAGACATTTTTTCTTTTCTTCACCTTGTCAGCAGTTTACTTTTTAAGCAAAAGGCTTTTCTTAAATCTTCTTAGAAAATGTTTTGCTGGTTTAGGACCCTAACACTCACTGTTTATATTATCTGTAGAGTTGTAATTGTGAAAGGATATTTGTGGGGTTGTTCTTAAGCTGTGGCCATTCTGGTGTGCTTCATATGTTATTCTCTCCGGTTGTTAGGAAATTTTGCTGCAGGTCTCCATTTTGTTTTATGTTTTTTAGAAGCCTGAGGTTTAACCACGTGACAATGTTTTGTTTTGACCTCTGCCTTTTTACAATGGTGGCCCAGGTTTAATCATGGGTTAGAAAATTAGTTTCTTCTGGATTCATATCAGCATGTAACTTTTGCCATTTGTTGATTTCTTCCCATTCACAA
>NW_016819262.1:0-1718 GCF_001698545.2 Rhinopithecus bieti | reverse complement strand
AGATGGAGCAACAAATGCCAACTGGTGTACAGGGGCTGGCAAGAACAATTAGCCGAGTCTTGCATCTATGGCCATGCCTCTGTTGATGTGGGATGTTCCCCCCGGTCCTCAAACCATCAGCCCCTCTGTATCATCATAGAGTCTGGACTCCACAGGGTTGACCAGCCCCAATCCCTACGTTCACCCGTCACATCTGTGATGCCTCCTGACATAAAGCCTCACAGAGACTCCTCCTCCATTGCAGAGATGTTTTTCTTCTGCTGTGACTATTGGTCAAAGGGCAGTTTTACCTAAATGTGTGCCTTGTGATCACCACCATCCTGCCCACGGGGGCAGGCTCGAGCTGCGGTGGGGACAGCACTGTGTCCCCCGTGTCTAGCAGGCTTTGGGAGGGGTTCCCTTCCATTCACTGCACCCCTACCTGTGTGTGTGCTCACAGCTGACGAGGGCTGGCCGCCGAGCCAGAGTTACCGGAAACAGCACATTATTAAAAAGATATACCTTATGAGGGGGAGCTTGTTACACAGCCGTGATTTTGCAGGAAGTTTATGGCAGGATACTTTCTCAGTCCTGAACAAATGTCTCCCTGGCCACACATTGTCAGGGAGCACAGTTTCCCCGCGTGAAGATACATGCTTGCTGCGGAAAGTTCCCTGCAGAGGTGATCGATGGTCAGCCCATCAGGCCCTGCTATGGGGAGTGTGTCCTAAATCAACACCCTCCACTCAGCCTGCCCATTCACCATTTGAGAGACACCTCTCAAAGATCCGCAAACACTCTGAGTGCCTCGTGCCCACTGGTCCCAACTGCAGCAGAAAGTCCTTGGCCCTTGCACCTGCCGTCGGCCCTTCACCCACCAGCACACAGCAGAAGCTCCGGGTTGGCTCCCTATGTGCAGAAATCCCTCCAGAGCCAATGGCTTCTCAGGCCTCAGGCTGGCAGGGCCAGCATCAGCCACAGACCTTTCAGAGGACAACTGTCCCTCCCTGCCTGGGGCTCTCTTCACTGACATGTATTTATTCTCTATATCTGTCTAAACTTTGTTGCACCCCTTCAATCTCTTAAAAGCAAAACTATAGGCAAATTCAATTTAACAGAGTTTAACTGAGCAATTTAAGAAAACAATTTGCAGCCAGGCGCAGTGGCTCACACCTGTAATCCCAGCACTTTGGGACGCCGAGGCGGGTGGATCGCCTGAGGTCAGGAGTTTGCAACCAGCCTAGCCAACACGGTGAAACCCCATCTCTACTAAAAATACAAAAAATTAGCCGGGCGTGGGCAGGTGCCTGTAATCCCAGCTACTCAGGAGGCTGAGGAAGGGTAATCATTTGAACCTGGGACGTGGAGGTTGCAGTGAGCCGAGATCGCGCCATTGCACTCCAGCCTGTGCAAGAAGAGAGAAACGCCGTCTCAAAAAACAAACAAACAAACAAAAAAAACAATTTGCAAGTCAGGAAGCCCCCAGAATCACAGCAGATTCAGAGACTCCAAGGATGCCTTGTGGTCAGAGCGAGTTTACAGACAAAAAAGAAAAGCAACACAGAGAAAACGGAAGGGAGGTACGGAAACGGCCGGGTTGATTACAGCTTGGCGTTTACCTTATTTGAACACAGCTTCAACAGTCAGCTGCGGTGAGGGGTTGAAGAACGGCTGCTGGGACTGGCTGGGACTCAGCACGGCTGCTGGGACTGGCTGGGACTCAGCACGGCTGCTGGGAC
>NW_016819261.1:0-895 GCF_001698545.2 Rhinopithecus bieti | reverse complement strand
TCCAGGGGCTGCTGAAGCACAGGAAGCAGAAAGCAGTGACTATGTAGAGATTCAACTGAAAGAATATGACACAGCAACTGCTCCAATCCTGGCTCTTTCTTCATGGCTTCCCAAAAGTTTCAGGTTCAAACTATTGTTGACAAAAGACAAGACAATATTGGGAAGACATAATATTTCGTTCAGTGGAAAGGCTGTGACAAACAGGATGACACTTGGCAACTGGAACTGCACCTGGTAAATTGTAAGAAATATTATGACTTTAACAGACCAGAGACTGAAAACAGAAACAAAGGAGACAGGACTGGGTGTGTTGTCTGACGCCTACATTTGTAGAACTTTGGGAGGTTGAGGCAGGCAGATTATGTAGTTATGTGTTCGAGATCAGCCTGACCAACATGGTGAAACCACATATCTATTAAAAATACCAAACTTAGCTGGGTGTGGTGGCATACACCTGTAATCCTAGAACTTTTTCAAACAGTACTAGAAAAGGAACTTGCAGATCTACCTACATTTACTTTTCTAAGAACGTTTCTAAAATACTAATGACTGGCAAACACCCCAACTCCAGTCACAGCCAGATATATGCTTCTGGCCACAATGTAAGGAGAAATGCAGCTTTACCTCTACTTGACCCAAATAATATGAAGCTAGCAAGTTAACTTCTAGAGACACTTGCACATCAGATCCCCTTTAACAGCAAGAACTCAGTTAGTGGCTTTCAGGAACTCGAGAAACTGGATCCTATTTTGTCAGATCACCAGGACAGGGCAGTGTGAAAATGGCAGCAAAGAAGCCTGTCAGAGATTTATTAGATCCCAGTACAAAATAGGCTGGAAAAAAGGAGAGGTCTCAGATACACCCACTAATGTCTCAGGTGTCTGGCTTGATTACT
>NW_016819260.1:0-535 GCF_001698545.2 Rhinopithecus bieti | reverse complement strand
GCAACTTACTGTTTTTGATGATTAGTCCAGAAGAATAAGCAGGAGAATGAGTTTCAAACCTTGGTCCTAGCTTTTCCTTTCACTACAAGCTTGGGACAAGGCACTGACCCCCCTAGTGTTGGCCTGTTTATATGGAAAATGAGAAAAATGCATTGATTAACCAAAAAGAATTAAAAATCTACAACGTGGCAGTTACTAAGCCTGGAGACATAGTTCTCACATGGAACTTATATTCAAATGGGGAAAACAGATACTAGGTAAGAGACACAATGAGAATTACATATTGTGGTGAGTACGATGACGAAAGTGACCATGGTGAGCCGCAATCACAGGGGACCTTTTCGGAAAGAGCAGCACTTTCCAAAATGTGGTCTGCAGACTCTTGGCAGGGAGTGGTGGTAGAGGTTGAAACCCTTTCAGGGAGCCCACACAGTCAAGATAATTTTTATAATAATGCTAAGATGTTTTCCTCCCCTTCCCTTTCCCCTCCCCCTCCCTGCCGTTCCCTTCTCTTGCCTTCCCTTCCTTTCCCTTC
>NW_016819259.1:0-895 GCF_001698545.2 Rhinopithecus bieti | reverse complement strand
CTGCAAAGTGATATTTTGAGCAAATTGAATGTTATGGAGAAAAAGAATATACCTTCAGATCAAAACTGGAAAGAAACCTTCTGAGAAACTGCATTTCGATGTGTGAATTCAACTCCCAGATTTACACGTTTCTCTTCAGTGTTCAGTTTGCTAACACAGTTTTCTGGAAGTCTGCAAGGGGATACTTTTGAAGGCAATAAAGCTCGCGGTGACAAAGGAAATATCCTCAGATGAAAACTAGAAAGAAGCTTTGTTAGAAACTTCTTGGTGGTGTGTCAATTCATCTCACAGAGTTACACTTATGTTTCATGCAGCAGTCCAGTATCACTGTTTTTGAGGAACCTGAGAGGACTTCTTTGGATCGCATTGAGGCCTAAGCTAATAAAGAAAATATCATCAGTTCAAAACGTGATAAAAGCTTTCTGAGAAACTTTTTTGTGATCAGTAAATTCCATTCACAGAGTTACAGCTTAGGTCTCAGGAAGCAGTTTGCTAACACTCTTTTTGTGGACTCTGCAAAATGAGATTTGGGAGCCCTAAGGGGCACATGGTGAAAAAGGAAATATCCTCAGATAACAGCTAGAGAGAAGCTTACTGAGAGATTGTTTTCTGATGCGTGACGTCATCACACAGAGTTCCACTCTTCCCTTCATCGAAAGGTTTGCTAACTCTGTTATCTTGTGTTCTGCAAAGTGATATTTGGGAGGTCATTGAGGGCTACGGTGAAAAAGGGAATGTCCTCAGATTAAAACTGAAAGAAGACTTCTGAGAAACTTCATTTCGATGTGTGAATACAACTCACGGAGTTACACGTTTCTCTTCAGTGTTCAGTTTGCTAACACACTTTTCTGGTAATCTGCAATGGGATACTTGTGAATGCAATGAAGCTTGTGGT
>NW_016819258.1:0-1478 GCF_001698545.2 Rhinopithecus bieti | reverse complement strand
TGGGCAAAATCTGGGAGCACTGCCTTTGAAAACTGGCACAAGACAGGGATGCCCTCTCTCACCACTCCTATTCAACATAGCTTTGGAAGTTCTGGCAAGGGCAATCAGGCAGGAGAAAGAAATAAAGGGTACTTTAATTAGAAAAGAGGAAGTCAAATTGTCCCTGTTTGCAGATGATGTGATTGCGTATTTAGAATACCCCATCGTTTCAGCCCAGATTCTCCTTAAGCTGATAAGCAACTTCAGCAAAGTCCCAGGATACAAAATGAATGTGCAAAATCACAATCTTTCCTATACACCAGTAACAGACAGACAGAGAGGCAAATCATGAGTGAACTCCCATTCACAATTGCTTCAAAGAGAATAAAATACCTAGGAATCCAACTTACAAGGGATGTGAAGGACCTCTTTGAGGAGAACTACAAACTACAGCTCAAGGAAATAAAAGAGGACACAAACAAGTGGAAGAACATTCCCTGCTCATGGATAGGGAGAATCAACGTCCTGAAAATGGCCATACTGCCCAACGCAATTTATAGATTCATTTTATTTCAATTTTTAAGAGAGTATGATAATGAATTATGTACTATAATTGTTACAACAAGCTTACCCATGTTATTCTTAACCTGAAATCATTAGATTATAAAAATTACTTTTTTTCAAACAAAATTCATATTATAAATGCTTCTATAGCAAAACAAAAATCTTGGCTTCTGAATTGGAGTATAATACGATTATGTTCAGTAAGAGACATGATAAAGGGAGAAAACTGTTTTATTTATCTGTCGTTGTAATGAAAAAAGACAGAAGTCATTTTGCAGTTTTTAATATCGACTCCTAAGAGGAGTAAACAGTTGGCAGTGTAAATTTGCTGCACTGCAGTCAGCACTGAAACAAAACGACTGGTCATTAGCAAATCAGGAAACTTTGATTGTTGTCATTGAAAATTGCTTTACCAGTCGTATGTGTTCCTGTACTATTAGAATTTAAATCAATTTTCTACTGCCAATTTATACCGTTGTTCTGTAATCATGGGATCCTTGCTTTACGTTCTAAACTGTTGTTTCGGAAAAATGAGTGAACAATATTTTTTTTTTTTTCTTAAAACAGGTAGTCTTCAAAGGATACTCTTCTTTAGTAAAAATAATGAGGAGAGTTGGACATGGTGGAGCACTTCTGCATTCCCAAGCATTTGGAAGGTGGAGGCAGGAGTATTCCTTGAATCTCGGAGTGTGAGGCCTCATTGAGATATGAGCTCGCATCAGGCCACTGGAGTCCAGCCTGGGCCACAGAGCATAATCCTAGGTATAGAATAAAAGACAGTACTATGAAAAGTAATATAGCATTACTGTATTTAATTCACTTGTAATAATGCGTGGATAGTATATTTAGACAAAACAGTTTAAATTTGTAATATGCCAAGAGGTCAGATATTTGAGTCAGGTTGCTAGCTACCTCCTCAACTGGCTAAATCTGTG
>NW_016819257.1:5751-7680 GCF_001698545.2 Rhinopithecus bieti | reverse complement strand
TTAATTTACACATAATTTTCAGGAACTCATCTATTGTACAAAATTATGCACAACTCTGCATGTGTATAGATAATACTATAAACAAAGAGCTCTAAAATTTTCCCATAAATTATCTCATTAGCTGGGACTATATGAATGAATATAAGCATTGGTTAGAATGCATAGGAAGCCACTAGAAAACATTATTCTTGAATTATTTACTTTTTATTAATATATGTAAATGCTCTACATTGCTTAGTTCCTAGCAAAAACTAAGAATTCTAATATGCCCATGGGGCCCTTCCCTGATGACTCATTTATTAGAAAACTTTTCCTTATAAACGATGCAAAAATAAACTTCAGCTCACCTGGTACAATCACAGAAAATTTGAATTAGTAAAGTAAAACTTGAAGACCCATAGATAACAAATACTTCACGTTACCCACAGAGTTCCCATGTAAGAACCGCCTGATGTCACTGTCAGAGACACAGAAACCAGGGACCTGGACAGAGAAAAAAGTTCCATGGTCCTAACTGCCTGGATGCAACTATGGTTTGGGAGTGGCAAATGAGGGCTCTCAACTAACATGAATGTCTTGAAAACAACTATCAAATCTCAGGAAAGGAGAATTTTGAAATCATAGTATATGTCCTTTGAACTACCTCCCTCCCCCAGTTTCCAATCTGATCCTTTATTCTTAGTTCTAGAATTTGCAAAGAGTCAATGTTTGCAAGCTTGCGGCTTTTTGTCTAAAATTCACCTTAGGCTTGGTAACATGAAGTTCTTTCACCATTTGAATATAGTGCTTCTTCCAGATCCCCTGCTCAAAGGGAGTTGGAGAGAAACTGATGTACCAATTAAATCGTAAACATTTCAGCATCCAGAGCTGATCCAGCTCGGCTAGGTTCTTCCAATGCCAGCACACCTGGAAAAACAATTACAATTAAACAAACCAAATTAAACAACCCCCTCAGTTTATATGCCCACTTTCTCTAGGTTTTGAACTGTCATCCTGGGCCTGAGATAACTTTTTTTGTCCTTTGCCTCCAAACCATAGCTTAAATGGTTACCTCCTACCTGAAGTGTTTCCTACCCAGGCAGATTTAAAGTAAATTAGCATTTGCTTTAAATTCTAATTCAGATTTAGAATCAGAGTCAATTAATATTTATGGAGCACCTATTAATTACCTTCATAGCAACCTAGGGAGGTAAGTACAATTATTACTCTCATATTGCCAATGAGAAAATTGGGGCTCAGATAGACTTTGGAATTTTCCAGAGGTTTCTAAAGGTCATATAAAAGTTGTATAAGGATTATATAAACTTGGGTCTGCACTTTATTATTTTCATGGTATGTTTCCTTTTCCCTCCTACATTAGTCCGTTTTCACATTGCTGATAAAGACATACCCAAGCCTGGGTAATCTATAAAGAGAAAGAGGTTTAATGGACTCATAGTTCCATGTGGCTGGGGAGGCCTCACAATCATGGTGGAAGGCAAAAGTCATGTCTTACATGGCGGCAGGCAAGAGGGAATGAAAGCCAAGCAAAAGGGGAAAACCTTTATAAAACCATCAGATCTCATAAGAGTGACTCACTACCATGAGAACAGTATGGGGGAAACCACCCCCATGATTCAATTTTCTCCCCCTGGGTTCCTCCCACAACACGTGGGAATTATGGGAGCTACAATTCAAGATGAGACTTGGGTGGGGACATAGCCAAACCATATCACCTCCATTCTTTCAATTTCACTAAATATAAATTTTATAATGGAATATAATCACTGATACCACGTGATATATAGAGCCTTTAGGATTCCACAAAGCATAAAGCATTTATTCTGTACATACCAGTTCCAGAGCATTATGGCTAATCCCACCCATCCAGCAAATGGCAGAGACGGCCCTACTATGTGTAGCAATATTATTATTATTATTATTATTATT
>NW_016819257.1:0-1335 GCF_001698545.2 Rhinopithecus bieti | reverse complement strand
TTTTTTTTTTCTTAATATAGATTTATAAGAGCTCTTTAAAAAAAAAAATAAAGAAATTAGTCCTTGCATGCAATCGATTTTTTTTCCCTGCCTACTGTTTGGATTTATTTATGGTGTTCTGTTCCATGAAGAATATTTTAATTTTTATAGTCACAGTTTAAAAATCTGCTTTCTTCATTCTTGCTCATGATACAAAAATTGAAGAAAGCAAGATTTAAAATTGTGTATTTTCTTTTAAGACTTCTGGGTATGATGGAATACTGACATCCTTTCCTGTTTTCTTTGAGGACTTTAATGGTTTCCTTTGGTTTCATCTGTCTTTTATCCTACTCGTTTTTTTTTTTTTTTTTTTTTCCAGAGAGTTGCTCAATTGTCCCTATAACATTTATTGAATAATACATTTTTTTTGAGACAGAGTCTCACTATGTTGCCCAGGCTGTAGTGTAGTGGCACAGTCACAGCTCACTGAAGCCTCAACCTTCTGGGTTCAAGTAATCCTCCCATTTCAGCCTCCCAAGTAGCTGGGACCACAGGCACACGTCACCACACCCACCTAATTTTAAAATGTTTTGTAAAGATGAGGTCTCCTTATGTTGCCCAGGTTAGTCTTGATCTCCTAGGCTCAGACAATCCTCCCACCTTGGCCTCCCAAAGTGCTGGGATTACAGGTGTGAGCCACCACACCTGGATCCATCTTTCCTCCTGCATTCATTTTCTTAATTTTAAAACTCAAGTTAACAAGTCACACATATATGAATGCACACTGGCAGGTAATTTCCAGTCTTTCCAGACTCTATGAAAAGACTCAACAAAATGACTACCAGTTTTATATCTAAAATAATTTAACTTCACTTTAATACAGGACGGAATTACTTGTAAAGGAAAAAAATAATAACAATTACCTCCTTTTCCAAGGCCTGTATGAGCACACCTGCCCACTTGGATCTCTTTCAGTCTCATTTTCTTTTGTACATATCTCATTAGGTCCTTATTTTGAGTTTTTTATTTATGAATGACCTGCACTGTGCAATTGAGGACTTTATTGCAACTGAATGCCGTACAGTATAAGACCATCCTGCTGACGAACCATTTCTTACATGTATATGTAATTCCCCAACTAGCTAATACTTCTTTGTTGTATACTAATGTGGCTTATACTTTTTTCCCCATTTGAGTTCTAAACAGAGTTGGACACAAAGATGGTGAAGGTTAATACAAATGTACAAACATACTGATCTTCCCATCTCTTTCTTAGTTTTGTGTGTGTGTGTGTATATGTATGTGTGTGTATGTGTGTTTGTGTGTATATGTTTGTGTATGTATGCGTGTTTGTGT
>NW_016819256.1:308144-316715 GCF_001698545.2 Rhinopithecus bieti | reverse complement strand
AGTAAAATGAGAATATTGAGGGATGGGGGAGGAACATGGGTACTTGATCCCACAGACTCTACTGAAAACAAGGGAATAGAATGTTGTGCTGTGGTCTACCTATACTTCATCTCACCACATCCATAGATGCTGCATGGTTCTTGTTCCCCTTACAAAGGTGCTGATGAGCCCAAGTGTAATTGATCCTGAAGGAGAAAATTCTTTACAAAGTACAATTACAGTGTCTAATATCCATTACCAGGGTTTTAGGGTTTTTTTTTTTTTTTAATAGTAAGCCACATTCAGGAATCACGAATGAAGCCTGTTGTAATGTGTGATATGAGCAAGGTCTTATTTTCATGTAAAAAACCATGGTTTTACAGATTAAACATAAAAGCATAAAAGCTGGTGCCGTTCCAGAATCAAAACTGTCCCTGAGGACATATGGAAATAAGGGACATCAATGATTAGGAAGCTACACAAAACTAGAAGTACTCCCAGAAGTTTCCATTGTCTAGATAGAAAATTAAACAGATCAGCCCGAGAGAGTAAAGGTAACTCCGTGAATGCCGGGGTGATGAACATTCCATTCAAAGCAAAGTTGTGAAGCCTGAGGAGTTTCAAAGATGCCCCAAGTGCTCCACACCTTGGGCTTCCACAAAGCTGGAGCACCACCTGTTCCTGAGGATCAGGTCGCCATCTGCGTCTTTGAGACACTGCCCAGTCAGGCCTCAGTTGAGATTAGGCCATTGATGTCACGTGTAAAATGCCTAAACCATTTTCATCTTTAGGTAGCTATTTGGCGAACTTTCCACCAAATGGGTTGGCGGGAAATGGCGCACCAAGGACACGCCTGGGAAGTGAGATTTTCTCCTCTGCTCTTAGCATCTCCTGGGTAAACCAATAATGACACTCCCTGCCGCCTCAACATCCATATCTGCGAAAAGGCGCTGGTGAGGGTGACATTTTCACGAAGCCACAGTCCATGTCACCCCTGCAAAGCTCTGAACTTGTGCACAGGCTGGCCAGGCGGCGGATTTCTAGCCATAGCGGCTGCACTGCGCTCTGGCTAGAGACAAAAGAGGGTAGAGAGGTACAACGGACAGCGCCCGGACCTCAGGCCAGTTCCCACAGCAGCTTAGGAAAGCAGGCGGCTCCCTGGGCTGGAGCAGGCGCGATGCCCAGGAAAGACCTCGGGTGCAGGTGGGAGAGGGAACCCAGCCTAGCAGCGAGAAGTGGGGTGAGGACCACACCCGTCCGAGTTGGACAAGGGCAGGTGCACTTCGCGGCATCACGCCATCCTCACTGCCCAGCCTGGACCTCCCCTCCTGTCCCTCTCCGGACTCACTTCCCATGGCAAAGAGGTGCCCGCGATCAGTAGCCAGCATCGCTGTGGAAGCGTCGAGGTCCACACTGCCTTGCCCAACCCTCCTGGGTTGCCCGCCTCCTCGCATGTCGCCTGCTGAGATTCTAGTCCAGCCGCCTTGCCACCAAGGGGCAGGGAACCGTTAAGAGATACCGTTTCCAGCTTGCCTGGCCAGGAGCGCGGTGCCTCGCTCCTCCCACGAGAACTGCGCCCCGCCCCGAGCCCGGGGAATACTGGGATTGTAGTCCCGAAGCGCTTGAAACAACGGGCAGGAGCGGTGAAGAGACTACAGCTCCCAGAATGCACAGCGAAGCCGGCACAGCCCGGCTTCCCCTTCAGTACTGCGTGCCACCCCTGTTCATGCTGGCTGAGATTGTAATCCGGTCGCCCTGCAATTAAAAAACTGGAAGCTAATCAAAGATGACAACTCCCAGTATGCCAGGCATAGCTCCCGCCCTCGAATCCACACCTCCCCGAGTCCAGAGCAGTTCTGCCATGCTAAGGGGAGCCTGGCTGTTTCCACACCTCTCCTGCCTGCCAGGAGACAGCGAGACCAGGGCGGCTGGTCTTACCGTGCAATTATGTCACTACCTCTCCCTAAGATGCTGGCTTCATGCTTCGTCATTGCCAGAAGTTTGATTTCTCACGGAGCAGCAGGGGACCAGGAGCGGCTCACAAACCTGTAAGGGTTGCCATAGTATGGCTCCTCTTCCTGGAGGGGTACTCGCTCCGCCCCTTCCCTCACCCCTGCCCCTTCCCTCGCCCCTGCCCCTTCCCTCGCCCCTGCCCCTTCCCTCGCCCCTGCCCCTTCTCCTGCCCCTGCCCCTTCTCCTGCCCCTGCCCCTTCCCCTCGCCCGGCTCCTTCCCTTGGGGGCAGCCTCTCCCCTTTGGCACCGCCCCTCCTCCTCGCCCCACCCCTGACACGCCCCTTCGGACATGCGCAATGTAGTCCCTGCGTAGGACTGGGACTAACGGCCAAGTGTCTGACAGTTCTCCGACTTCTTGGCATCCCACTCGGGAAGTTCCCTCGTGAGTGTCCGAAACTGTCAGTTGACTGCCAGAAATAGATATACGCGGTCCCTGATAACCTGGCACTTGCCTTTTCAAAGCCACCTTTTCCTCTATCCTCTAGGCTGTCACAAATCCTCCTCTGCACTCCCAGGAGTGCCCCTTGGACACGGGGCTGGCTGCAAGGCCCACACCTGGGTCAGGCCTCTCACAGGGACGCTCCTGCCACTCTAATAAGGAGTAGAAAACGTCACAGTGAAAGGCCTGACCCTGCTGCATCCAGTCAGGAAACAGCCACAGGGAAGGGAGCCCCTAAGACACTTCGGGAGCCACATCCACCGCTTCTCTGCCCCCGACCCAGACTGGTCCCAGGCCTTGGGGTCCTAGTGTGCACCTCCCGGTGGTAATTAACGCAGGTGCAGAACCAGAGAGCCCCTTGGTCCCTCCCAATACATGAGGGAAGTTTGTGTGGTGAAGTCATGAACAGTGTCTGCGTTGCTGCTGTGAATAGGGCTTTCTTGGAAACAATTTTAATTTCCCTTTTTAAATATCCTTTTGGAACCACATTTAATAAGTTGCTGGTGGAACTTAACAGTGATAATTCTTTGAATCCATTTTTCTTTTTCTTTTTTTGAGACGGAGTCTCACTCTGTAGCCCAGGTTGGAGTGCAGTGACCCGATCTGGGCTCACTGCAAACTCCGCCTCCCGAGGTTCAGGCAAATGTTCTGCCTCAGCCTCCCCAGGTACCCACCACCACGCCTGACTAATTTTTGTATTTTTGGTACAGATGGGCTTTCACCATGTTGGCCAGTCTGGTCTCAAACTCGTGAGCTCAAGTGATCCACCCGTCTCGGCCTCTCAAAGTGCTGGGATTACAGGCGTGAGCTACCGCACCCAGCCTGAATCCATTTTAATATTTAATTTTCCAGATTAACTCGAAGTACCCCACGACTACACGCTAATGAAACTAGAGGAGGCACAGCCTCAGCTCTGTGCAGAACGGATGCAGAAGAGCAGAATCTCCGTGGGACGTCTTTCTGGAGTATCAATATTACTGCAGGATTTGGGAAAGAAACAAATTTAAATAATTTCCAACGTAAGACACTGGAAATTTAAGAGAAGGCTGGAAAGTCATTGGCCTTTAATAACTGTCAGTCATCTGTGCCTAACTGGGACTTTCTTCAAGAAAAAAAAAACTCTAAGGAGAACATATTTTTCATTCTTCTAAGTAGTTACAATTAGAAATCACAGCAAGTCAATAGAAAGCTCTGTCCTGCCAGTCTCCTAAATCACAATATGGCCTTGGTATGGATTTATTTGTATTTTTTGGAGGGGTGTGTTGACATGTTGGGTATAAAAATTGGGGGATTTTGACCAATTTTTGGAAGTTGTCAGCTATTAGTTTGCTTTGTACCTCATTTAATTTTTCTGTCCCCTCTCCAACTTGGACTCAATCGCTCCACAGGTCTCTTAAGACTCTTCATTTTCTTTAAGCTTTTTCACTCTTTTATTCAGAATGGACAATTTCTATTGCTCTGTCTTCTGCTTCTAACCTTTGAATCAGCTCAAAAGTATTTTTTAAATTTCCTTATCTTCCTATTGTTTCATAATTTCCATTTCTTTGCTGAGGTTCCACATCTCTTCATTGTTAGAACATTTTCCTTTACCCCCATGAACAGATTTATAATAGCTGCCTTTAAACATCCTGAATTAGAACACCTTGAATATCTTAGGATCACTTCTACTGCCTGCTTTTTTAATTGCGTATGGGTTACATTTTCATGTTTCTTCACATGTCTCGTGAATTTTAAAGTTGGGTACTAAAACTATAAAGAATCATTAGAGAGACTCTTAATTCTGTTGTGTACCTTTGAACAAGAGTGGTGTTATTGTTTACAAACGATGTTAATTGTGCTGGATTCAAATGTCAATACCTATCTCCCCTATAGTGGGCACAGCTGAAATCCCCATTCAGTTCTTACTCACACATGGGTCATATTTGTATTATGTAGATGTGTTTCTATAACAATATATGTTATTTGGGTGTCATCATTATAATCTATGTTAATTCAACAAGCTACTCCAGTATTACTGAAAGCCAGGACTCCAGTTTTGTCGGCTTATTGGATTTTGTATAAATTAAATTGTATAGTATGTATACTTTTACATTTACTTACTTTTATGGAACAGTATAATTGTGATATTCATTCATGCTATTGCAGATATATATGGTCTGTCCTTTTTTTTTTTTTTTTTTCCGAGATGGAGTCTCTCTCTGTTGCTCAGGCTGGTGTGCAGTGGTGCAATCTTGGTTCACTGCAACCTCCACCTCCTGGGTTTAAGCAATTCTCCTGCCTCGGTCTCCTGAGTAGCTGGGATTATAGGCATGCACCACCACGCTTAGCTATTTTTTGTATTTTTAGCAGAGACGGGGCGTCACCATGTTGGCCAGGCTGGTCTTGAACTCCTGACCTCAGGTGATCCACCCACCTCCTCCTCCCAAAGTGCTGGGATTACAGGCGTGAGCCACTGTGCCCAGCCAACAATTTGTTTTTTCATTTTAACAATTTTTAAGTGTGCAGGTCAAAGGAATTAAGCACATTCACGCTGTTTTACGAGCATCCTCCACATTTATAGGGAGTGTTTTTCATTCTGCAAAACTACAGCTCTGTACCCATTAAACACCTCACCCACCTTTCTGCAGCTGGGAACCACTCTTCTACTTTGTGTTTCTATAAACTTAACTACTCTAAGTACCTCGTATGAGTGGAATCATGCAGTATGGTGAAGAAATAATGAGAACGTATAATACACACTATATAATATATGTTTATTTATTTGAACAAAAACACTAACAGAGATCAGTAGTATATGGTGATTATAGAGAAAGAGATAAAAAGAGAAAAGGATTAGACAGACACATTAAATTTATGACAATGATGCTCAAGTACCACAGCAGTGAGTCCCCTACCCCAGTCACAGGGCTGATCACAGTGGAGCTGGGAGCCCTGTGCAGCTGTCTGACTCCCAGAGCACACGCTCAGCCCAAACTTCACTGAGCCCTGAGGCACTCTGCCCCTGCCACCTGGGCACTCAGTGGGCCTGAGATTCTTCATGGCCTGGTCTTCTTGGCCTTGAGGGCGTGGCTGGCCTCCTGGGATGGGCCTCAGTGGCAGGACAGGTTGTAGCTGTAGGACAGAGCAGCAGCTGTGAGGCTCCAGGAGCCACACCTCAGGCCTCCCTCCCAGTGCCTGCCCAGGGCTCCCATTCAATAGGGCCTGCTGCTGACCAGGGAGCCGTGGCCACAGGCTGTCTGAAACTGACCACAAGACAGAGTCTCCACCCACCTTCTGTCAGTCCGCTAGGCTCTCACCTCTCAATTGGACTGTGCTGCTTCATGGACGTGAAACCATCCCCATATTCCTCCTGAATCTGAAGATGATAATTCCCTCTTGTCACTGAAGCAGCTGTATTTCTTGGAGGACTTTGATCTCCTGGAGCCAGAGGGAAGGACAGGAGGTTAACAGGGCCTGGGTGGAAGATGCTGAAGGGCCCTTAGGGAGGGAGTAAACTGGGGCCGATCTCTAGGGCTTTTCGCTTAATGGGCCCCCTCTTCTCCAATCCCATGCAGTCCCACCCTTTTCTCAGAGCTGGATATAAACAGATAAACAGCCCCCCTAGGAATTTGTCCATGATTCCTGTCCCCTGCCCACAGCCTCCGTTGGGATGGGTATCCTCTGTGTATCAAACTCTCCCAATAAATCCAGGATGCAGAGGATGGAGCCAGGGAGTGTTGTACCCAGGGTAAGTGGGTGGGAGTCTCTGACTTCCACATCCCCACCCTCCCCCAAAGTGAGACCCCCAGCTGCTCCCCTTTTTCCTTTCCCTGGAAGACAACCAGCCAAAGACCCTCAGAGAGGCCCCTGGCCCATGACTTGCCCCCATTCCCACACCCTCCCATCCTGCACTACTGCCAGGCCAGCAGGGGTGCGAAATGTGCACAGAACAGCACTGGGCCCTGCATCAGGCTCTGGGCTCTAGACGAGGAGGTGTGGGAGCTGTGGCTCAGGGACCTTCTGCCCCAACACTCTCTGACAAACGGAGGCCCAGTATAGAAAGAAAATGCTCAGTCACTTAGGAGCTGCCTGACTTGGGAGGGGCACAATTTCCCTGTCCTTCCATAGGCACCGCCTGAGGGAGAAGCTGAGCCCAGCTCCTGCAGCTTTGCAGTCAGGCAGCTCTGCAGCTTCACCACTCAGGGAACAGGGACTGGCAGCTGCTCTGGGGTCTCCACCATCAGAGGTAAGATGGGCCTGATGCCCCAGCTCACAGGGCATGGGGAAGACTGTGGGGCTCACACCGGAGGAGCCTTGCTAAGATGGAAGGACTGAGTCCAATGCTGTCTCCTCCCAAACCTCAGGATCCCAGTCCCCAGCCTGCCTGCCCCAGGCTCACTCCCATCCACACAGTCCTTCATGACAGAGTTCAGCTTCACCAGTTCAGTGAGGAACCCCCGCAGAGAAGGCATATCACCCTGGCCATTGGGGTGGTAGTGGTGGTGAGCCCCCACTGTGCGGTGCCCACCCAAGACCTGTCCCCTGAAATATCACCAATCACTCCTGCCCAGACACCCCCTCCCCAGATCTCCCACTTGGTACAGCCCAGGACCCTCAGCTGCTTCCCCCAGCCCTCACCCTCCTCTCCCCCATCTCCCCAGCTGGTTTCCAAGGCCACTAGACACCCCCAGTTACTTCTGTGGAGGGATTTTAACAAGTCATAAGGTCATGGGGTCCCCTGTCCCACCGTTTGCCAAATCTACACTGAGCCCAGCTCACCTGGGTGGTTTCTCTGGTCTCTCTAATGGAGGCATTTCAGGCCCTGTGGCCACAGGAGGGCAGGGCTGGGGGAGGAAGACTCCCCGCTCTCTTGATGTGGAGGCCTCCAGCTAAGGGGAAAGAAGCCTGTCCTCGGGACTCCCTGGAGCCCCTCCCACCACAGACCCACTCACCTGCTGCCCCACAGCCTCATCTGCGCTGTCTGGGGATTCATCTCCAGGCCATCCCTGTCCACGGGGTCACACTTCCCGCTCCACCGCTCCGCCGCCATCTGCGGGGCTAAGAGCAGTGCGGGAGGAGCCTGGCGGATGGGTCACGTGACATGTCTGTGACCATCCTTACTATCTTTGCTGAGGGCGAGCGTCAGGCCTGGAGGGGAGGGACGGGGCCTGGCGCTGCCCAGTGGAACCTGCAGCTGGAACCCCGGGCTAGGCCTTTGGGGAAGTGGGACCCTCACCCTCAGCCCAGCCAAGAATGGCAAGGTTGGCTCCCCACCCCAGCACAGGCTGGACGATCCAGGGCTGCAGGCCAGGACAGAACCCCTGAGACTGGTGGGATCCCCTCATTTCTTCAAAGAGCACCTCCTCTTGCTTTCCACAGCAGGAATTTGAGCAGGCTCCAGCGGAACCTCTTCCATGCCTGTTGGATGCAGCCTCTTGCAGGGATGCATGTCCTTGGGATGGAGCCATAGCCTCGACCCTGAGCCTCTGGGGCCCTGACCCTAACCAAGGGGCCAGGAGCTCCCTCTTGGGTTTGCAGGCACATGAAGATACAGGAAGAGAGGCCAAGTGCAGTGGCTCATGCTTGTAATCCCAGCACTTTGAGAGGCTGAGGTGGGCAGATCACCTGAAGTCAGGAGTTCGAGACCAGGCTGGCCAACCTGGTGATACACTTGTCTCTACTGAAAATACAAAAAATTAACCAGGCGTGGTGGTGCACACCTGTAATCCTAGCTACTTGGGAGGCTGAGGCAGGAGAATCGCTTGAACCTGGGAGGAGGAGGTTGCAGTGAGCCGAGATCATGTCACTGCTCTCCAGCCTGGTCCACAGAGTTAGACTCTCTCTAAATAAATAAATAAATAAATACTCCACATACCTCCCACCCAATTTTCCTGCTGGGAAATTCCTTGTGAGCACCAAGAACTTTACTGAACTCTAAGTCATCCCTCTGCTCACCTGAGACAAATGCATATTTGATTGGTTCCTCTGCTGGAAAAATGCACATTCCCTGAGCTAGACAAAGGCATAAGTGATGGCCAGTGGTGGTGGCTCACACCTGATATCCCAGCACTTTGGGAGACCGAGGCAGTTGGATCACCTGAGGTCAGAAGTTCATGACTCACCTGACCAAGAAGGTGAAATCCCATTTCAATTTCTTTTTT
>NW_016819256.1:302547-305708 GCF_001698545.2 Rhinopithecus bieti | reverse complement strand
CACCATGTGGTGGGTCCACACAATGGAATATTATTTGGCAATAAAAAGAATGAACTATGAATTCATGCTATGACATGAATGAACCTTGAAAATATGATGCTGAGTGAAAGAAGCCAGACACAAAAGGCCACATAGGGCACAGTTCCTTCCTAGGAAATGCCCGGAAGTGGCAGATCTATAGAAACAGCAAGTAGTTTGGTGGTTTGGGGAGGCTGGGGTGAGGGGGTATGGGGAGTAGGCATGGGATACGGGATGTTTAGGGGAGGTGAAGAAAATGTTCTAAAATTGATTGTGGTGATGATTGTGCAATTCTATGAATGTACTTAAAACCATTGAATTGTACATTTTTACAGCGTGAATTTTATCATAAGTGAATTATATTTCAATAGAGCCGTTAAATTACAAAAGTGCTGGCCTAACAGAGCTTCTTGGTGGGTTAGAGTCAACCACAGGCCACGCTTTTTCCATTCCTTGATTCCAGAGGTTATCCTCAGTTATCCGGAAACTTCAGCTACCTGGAACACCAGTTCCTGCACACCAGGCAGGACTGTCCCAGAAGGCAGAATTTCCCCATGGGGTCCAGTAGTGACAGAGAAACACTCTGGAATGGGAGGTGAAGGGTGTTGCTGCTGACACTTCCCTTTTTGCTTTTTTGTAAAGTAAGCCATTAAATGTAGGCAGAGAAAGGCTCTGTTGGTAACTTCTAGCCCCAAACAAGAAAGAAGTGGAGTGAGTGAGCTTGTGGGAAGACAGTGGTGGGCAGAGGTCAGGTGAGGCCGTGCAGATCCTGGGTGGCCTGAGAGGAAGTTCAGCAGGACAAGCGCTGACCTGCTTGCTGGCTTGTTTTGCCCCCTCACCCATCAGCCAGTGGCTGAACACCTACCACATGTCAGGTACTGTGCTGGGTGGTGGGACAACATTGCATGGGAGCATCTTAGGAACGTCCACACAGAGGAAGGAGCTGGAGAGAATCTGAGGAGGCCTCTTCGGGGAGGTGACATTTCAACTGAGACTTGAATGAAGTGACATCTGGGGCAGGGGATCTGTGTGGGGGGCAGGAACTGCAAGTGCACAGGTGCTCGGCTACAGCATGCCTGGCCCCAGAGAAAGAGACTGGACAGCTGTAGCCAAGGGGAAGAGGGAGACAGGGTCGGTTAGGAGTCAGGGAGGCCACGAGGGAGGTCTCATACCGGGCAGGGCCTTTCAAGCTGTTGCAAGGACTTTGGCTTTGCTCTAAAAGAGGTGGGAGCCATGGAAAGCTCTGAGCAGAGAGCCCTGACCTGACCTCAGTTCTAATAGTATCCCCCCAGCCCAAGGGGAGAATGGGTTGGAGGAGGGGCAGAGCAGGAAGGCCAGGTGACTGCAGGAGGCCAGAGGGGAGCAGGGAACAGTGGCTGGTCCAGGGTGGTGGCAGGCTGAGGTGGGAAAAGGTAGTCATTGTTTTATCCCACTCAACAATGTACCTGCTGCCCAGAGATGCAGGGCAGGTGGAACTAGAGATTCCACACACATATTAGACATACACACACACATGCACACACACACAGGACTCTCATATATGTCCTATGTCTTATATGGATCCTTTGCACGTATAAGACACACACTCATATATGTCCTTTGTAGCTACAGATCCTATGGACATATTTCACACACACTCATATATGTCCACATAGATGTAGATTCTACATGCATATTATACACACACATATATATTCTATATTCATATAGGTTCTACACATATATTACATACATATATACTTTGCATACATATAGATTTGGCATATATATTAGACATACATTCAATATTCATATAGATTACCTATAGAATACCTACTCATTTGCATTCTATTTGTATGTGTGGATTCAAGACATATTATACACACACATATAGACTCTGCATATGTAGGGATTGGACACACGCACCATACACACACACTCACAGACTCTACATGCACATAGACTTGTCACACATATTTTAAACCAAGTTGACCCTGAGTTCTGGCACCTGTGGTCCGTGAACTTGGGTCTTGGAAGGGGCACAGCTCTGGAGTTAGGGAGTGCAGGATCTTCTGCTTAGAGCCGTGGGACTCAGGTTTTGCTTCTCTGAAGCTCATTTTCCTCATCTTTAAAACGGGATGACAGTATCTGCCTTGCAGGGCTGTTGGGAAGTCTTGGTGAGATCACCATTTATGAAAAGCAGCTGATCTGCTCAGGAGGACTATTTAGTAGCAGTCATCACACTAATAACGAGGTGTGTTTGGGGCCAAGCAAACCCCACAGAGCACCTTCCTGGAACATAGGTGTGCACTCATGCCTACACACCCTCTCTCCCGCTCAGCGTGAATGGGAAAAGGAGTAGGCTTGGGGCTTCTGTTTAGGAAGGATGGACCAAGAACTCCAATGGAAACCTGTGAGTCAGCGACAGGCATAAAACAGTTAATGGGCGTGCCACTTCAGCTACAGTAATAATGGGGAGATGGAAGCCTGGATAATGTCCAGAAGGCAGGTGGATTCGTCAGGGCTGTCTCAGCTGCAAGGAACAAAATCCAACTAAAACCAGTTTAGGTGAAAGATAATTTATTGGGTCACATAAAACAATTCCAGGTGTCTTGCTTCAGGCATAGCTAGATCCAGGTGTTTGAATGATATTGTTTTCCATGTCTCTCTGGAAGACAGAGTTAATCAATGTATGTGAAGCACTAACTAAGTAACACACCTAATGCTCAATAAGTACTAGCTGTTATTTTATTACTACAACTGCTGCTGCTACTGCCACTGTGACTGTGACACCCACTGATACTAATATGACCCTATCAGCCCAGCAACCCAGAGGGAAACCCCAGCACTCTT
This sequence comes from Rhinopithecus bieti, assembly GCF_001698545.2. Classification (NCBI taxonomy): domain Eukaryota; kingdom Metazoa; phylum Chordata; class Mammalia; order Primates; family Cercopithecidae; genus Rhinopithecus; species Rhinopithecus bieti. The sequence continues at coordinate 302,858 of NW_016819256.1, read as the reverse complement.
TCTCAACCATTCCTGTCCAAGCCCCAGACTGGCTCTCACTGGCTGTGACTGGATCATGTGGCCATCTCTCACCACACCCCGTGGCCCATGGCCAGGTCCTCAGCCACATGCACATCCTTGAAGCTGGAGGTGGGGTCAGCTTTGCTCAAACTCCATGGACTGAGAGTGATAGAGCGAGACTCTGCAATGGAATATCAGAAAGACAGAGACTGGAGACTGGCCAGGTCCAGCCATCCTTCATGTGGGCCTTGGTGGGGCCGTCTCTGCTGCCTGTCTGTCCCCCTACATGGAGGTTGGCTGTGCCTGTCCAA
>NW_016819256.1:288288-302326 GCF_001698545.2 Rhinopithecus bieti | reverse complement strand
GCCGAGCTTGGCATGGGCTCAGCTCTGTGATGTACCTGGCCACGTCTCCGAGTCCTCATCTGCAGAACTGGGACAATTGAGGGCTGGCACGAGGGTCTGTGAGACAAGAGCTGCTTGGCAAAGAGGAGCCCTCAGCCCTAAAGGGGGCCTCGAGGGACCAGGATGCCATCCCCGGCAGGCAGAGTTAGCCCCTCCTGTGTCTCAAAAGTAGAGTAGAGAAGGTGCAATCCCACCTTCCGGCAACCTGTGTGGGCAGCAGAGTTCTCATTCCACAGATGGGAAGAATGAGGCTCCAAGAGGCTCAGGGACTTGCCCAAGGCCCTGGCATCTGAGTGTGGGAGTGGGTTCATGGCTCCAAAGTCCTCTGTTTCCACACGAGTGTCTTGCAAACTGCAATTTTTCTCAGGCTGTCAGTTATAAGGGGAAGAGCCCTCCCCTGGTTTATCTCCCTGGGAGCTTGGCGTGGGGCTCTGTGTGTGGCCCTGCGTCAGCTACGATGTCCTGGCTGATTTGAAGCCAAAACTGGCCCTCCTAGCTGGGGAGGGGAGCAAATGTGAATTATTTTCAATGCCCTAATTAATAATGATAGTAATATTCACTGACAATTACTAAACATTGACTATGCACCAGGTACTTTCCACGAATTCTCTCATTTTCAAATGATCACCAGCCTCCTGAGGGAGGCGCTGCTGTGCCCACCCCCCAGGTGAGGAGCCCAAGGCACTGAGCATGTGGCGGCAGAGGTAGGATTCAAACCCAAGCCCCGCAGACAGCAGAGACTGGCGCTGCTGAGAGTCGATTGTGGTACACGGGGCTTTTTCCAGCTCTGTCCTCTTCTGGCCTTTCTTTAAGAGGCAGCACCAGCAGCTGGATTCCACTTTGAGATGCAGTGTGTCCTGGGGTTGGAGCTCTGGGAAATCCCAGCAGCAAGCGTTCTGGGCCGCCTCCTGCAGGTTCGTGGGTTGAGGGCATCCGTGCAGAGGCTGGACTTGTCTAGGAAGGGGTGGGAGGCACAGATATCAGGGCCCTCGGCCCCCCATGAGCCATGAGGTGAAAAGAGATGCCTGCAAGGCCTCTTGCCCAGGCTGTCTTGCCAGCTAGAAGCTACTGAGCCGCTCTCCAGGCCTCCACCTCTCATCCCCATCAAACCCAAGCTGGGTCTGGCGGCCACACTCCCTCAACACCTCACTCCAGCTCCCGGCCTGACCTGTCCCCAGCCTTACCTCCTCCTCATCTCCCTGAGCTGCCCTCCCCGCTAGGATCCATTCTCCACACTGGCTTAGAGGGAGCCTGCTAGGACCCAAGGCTAACAGTGACCCTCCCCTGGTGAAACACTTTCGAGGGCTCCCCACTGCCCTTGGACTAACCCCCCAAGTCTTGTTGCAGCCTCCATGGCCTTGCACGGTGCCTGCCGGTAATCTCTGCACTTCACCCACGCCGGCCTCCCCTCTGTCTCCAGAGCCCGCTCAGCCGGTTTCCACCTCAGGACCTTTGCACTCTCCGTGCCCTTTGCCTCGACTTCTCTGCCACTGGATCATACAGCCGTATCATCCTAGTCCAGACTGCGGCCAGAGGAAGCTTCCTGGACCCTGCATCGCAGCAGGTCCTCTGCTGCCTAAGTCCCCTCTTGGGTTAGACACCCTATCCCCAAATCCAAAGTCCTGGATGGGGCTGAGGCTGCCTGCGCACCCTCCAGCCTCCTCTCCTGAGCTTCTTTTAGTGCCCTCAAAGGCCTGCCTCTTTGCCAGGGTTTCTCAGCCTCGGGCTGGACCATTCTCTGTTGCGGGGCTGTCCTGTGCTCTGCAGGACACTAAGCAGCATCCGGGGCCTCGGTCCACTGGATGCCAGCAGCACCCTCCCCAGTCGTGAAAACTAACATCTCCAGACAGCACCAAATGTTCCCGGGGAGAACAAAATCACCGCAGTCGGGATCCCCTGGGCCAGGCTTTTGTCCCTGCTGCACTCTCTTTTGGGGACTCTCCCTGCCAGCCCTCTGCACCCACCCTGCTCACCCCTCTCTGTATTTCACAACCCTTAGAGGCCACCTGGAGGAACCTTCTCAGCCCAGGCAGGTCAGGAGGCTTCTGGGTGCTCCCACAATGCCTTACACTCATCATCGGAGACCTGATGATGCCATCTTGTAATTGCCAGGGGGCATGTTGGCCCACCCCTCACCCCACCCCTGGGGATGTCAGCTCCACAAGGCGGGCTGTATGTCTGCTCTGTCCCCCACTGTGTGACACGCGGAAGCACCGAGCACAGGGCCTGGCACAAAGGGGATGCTCAGTTCACATTTCACCATCTCTCCACCTGTCTCTGCCTCTGTCCTTATTCATCACAGACACACCCCAAGTCCACACATGTGCAGGTGCCATGAGTGCTGAGAAGAATCCGACATGGTTCCTGCCCTCAGCCCACTCACACCCTGGTGGGCAACACAACACAGTGGGGGAGCCACAGGGGCCCCGGCATCTCCAAAGAGGCATCTGATCCAAACTATGGGGAAGAGGGGAGGGTCAAGATGGGCTTCCTGGGGGAGGTGACGTCTGGATGACTGAAAGGATGAAAAGGAGGATCAACAGAAATACAGAAATAGTGCCAGGATACGGGCTACCCAACGTGGTGAGTGTCCTAAATGCCACCGAGTTTAATTGCATGTTACACGAATTTCATCTCAATTTTTACAAATTAAAAAAAAAAAAAAAAACAAAAATAGTGCAAACAGAGTTCCAAACAGAGGGAACAGAATGTGTAAATGTCTGGTGGACAGAAACTCAAGGTCATTGCACCAGAGTCACAGGTCAAAGGAGCAGATACTGGAAGTGGTGATGAGACAGGAGAGCCGGCCAGGGGCCCTGTGGCCACGGAGAGGAGTTTGGCCTTTTTCTTGAGTGAGTGGGAGCCACAGAAGGTTGTAGTCAGAGGAAGGAGTGTGGAGAAGAGAGTGGGTAAGGCTGGAAGCAGGAAGAGCAGAGAAGGGGCGATGGCCACAGTCCATGGGTGAGAGGGAGGGGCCTAGCCCAGGGCTTGGCCAGGGAAGTGAGGAGATGTGGTTGGATATAGGAGATATTTAGGCCATAAACCCAATAGTTACGGTGGTGTAGACGCGGAGGGTGAGAGGGGAGTATCACGGACAACGTCTATGCTGCCTCAGTCAGGAACCCATTCAGGACCCGCCCCCACGTCCGCTAAGAGCCTTCTACACCGGGGCAAGTACAGGAACCCAGCTCTGTGCCTCCATCCTCAGGGGCTCTGCCTCCTCCAAGCCTCCATAAGGGGTGGTCTTGACACTCCCATGACCTTCTGTGTGACCTCTGGCTAATTTCTTGGCCTCTCTGGGCCTGTTTCTGGGGTATCTTTGTCTACCCTTCCGGGAGGAGTGAGAGGCACAGGAAACCACCGCCCAGGCAGAGGACCTTGAAGAACCTGTCCTGCCGGGTGAGGCCCTCACCCGCCCCTCCCGGGGTACTCAGCAGGTGAGGGGGCACCTGGTGCACAGCCTGGGCAAGAGACCCAGCTCCACCAAGCCCTGCATGGCTGACTGGCCTCTGCTCACCTGAGGGGCCGTGGGGTCCAATCCTCTAATCCCAGGGGTTGCACCCTCAGGCCCAGCCTGGGATTCTGAGCCCCACACTCTGGTCAGGCCTGGGGGATGAACACCCTCCCTCAGCAGTCAGGAGTCAAGGGCATGGGGCTGCAGCCAGGGCCTTGGGGCAAATCCCAGCTCTGCCCCTTCCTGCTGAGCTGCCTCATGCAAGTGACTCAACCTCTCTGATGTCCAAAGAAGAGATCTGTCATGGAGGCTACATCCCACACGAGTGGGGCTTTTCCACACAGGGTGGGTATGAGTCCCAGTTCACACACTGGCACTGTAGAGTTTCTTCGTGTTTTCGCAAATGGAACTGATTTTCCATCTTGTGCCATGGTTATGCCAGGCTGGAGGGGCTTTATCTGATGGTGATTCCCACCCTCCCCACCGCCCCACCCCACTTCTCCTGGGAAGGCCCTGGGTCCCCTGGCCTTTCGTGAGGTCAAGGTGTTGGGGACAGGAATGAGGACGGGGTATTGGTGTTGGGTGTCATCTTCCCACCAGGCATTGCCTGACGCAGGCTGGCCCCACCTGAGGCCCTGCATGCTGCTGTGGCTGTCCCTTTCCCATTGTCCCTGGTCGTGGGGATCATTTGGCTGCTTCCTGGCTACTTCAAGGGCTGGTTGGAGGTTGCCTTTCCAGAATCCTGGAGAAGTTGCTTCTACCTGAGGTTCTGGGCCTCTCTGGGCTCAGCCCCAGGCTAGGGGCCACCCCTGACACCCCTCTCTGTAGCTACCCTGCGACCCTGGCTCTGGCTCTGGGCAGGGGAGCCTTGCTCTCTCCAAGATGTGAGTTCTTCCTGCTCCTCTCAACTTTTCAAACTCAAAAGCCAGGAAGCCTCCTGGGATCCCCATACTTGGTGTCCCAGCCCTTCCCAGAGGCACTGAGTACAGACTTACAGGGGGGAAGGGCGGAAGGGAGAAAGGAAGAGAGAAGGGGCCTGGCGGTGTGCAGGGCAGGGAAGACGGGGCAGTTCTGCAGCCTCCCCAGACAGCAGCCCTCAGGATCCCTTTACATTTTAAAAAACTGCTGAGAACCCCAAGGAGCTTTTGCTTGTGTGGATTCTATCAGTCGATATTCATGTTAGAAATGAAAACTAAGAAATACACAACATGTTTATTTATTCACTCAAATGTAATAATAAATCCATTACACGAACATAACATTTTATAATAAATAACTATGCATTTTAAAACAGACAAATTTAGTGAGAGAAGTGGCGTTTATTGGATTGTGGGTATTTCTGCATCTCTCTCTAACAGCTGGCCTCTGGGGACAGCGAGTCCTCACACCTGCTTCTGCGGTGGATCTGCTGTGAGACTTTGTTTAGGATGAAGTACCTGAGAAAACCTGGCTTCCAAAGGAATATAGTTGGAAAAGGGAGGATATTGTCACATTGTGAAATACATATATATTGAGACAGAGTCTCACTCTGTCACCCAGGCTGCAGTGCAGTGGTGCAATCTCGGCTCACTGCAGCCTCCGCCTCCTGGGTTCAAGTGATTCTCCTGCCTCAGCCTCCCAAGTAGCTGAGATTACAGACATCTGCCCCATGCCTGGCTAATTTTGGTATTTTAGTAGAGATGGAGTTTCTCCATGTTGGCCAGGCTGGTCTTGAACTCCTGACCTCAGGTGATCTGCCTGCCTCAGTCTCCCAGAGTGCTGGGATTACAGGCATGAGTCACCGCACCCAGCCATGAATAGTATTTAATGCTACACAAAACCTAGCCAGTGGTAATGTCTTAAATTCATTTGCAATGTGGAATCTAAACATTTATCAATGAACTTTTCAAACTCTTTACACTCATGTGAGAATAAGAGTAAAACGGCAAATAATCTTATGAACCCCTTGAATGGTTCTTGGAGACCCCTAGGGATCCTAGGACCACACTTTTAGAACTGTTGTGTTCTCAAAGAGAAGTATCCCAGCAGTCAGAAAGCTGCTGGTTGATCCCTACCAGGGACAGACCAGGGTATGATGAAAACGCAGGTTCAATTCCCATTTCTTCTGCTTCCTGGCTGTGTGTCCCTGGGCAGCTCACTGCTTCTCTAAGTCTCCATGTCTTCATTTCTAAAATGGTGATAACAAGACCTACCTTACAGGCTTGTGGTCAGGACCCATGAAAAGCAGGGTGTGAATGCAAAGCCCTTGCTCGCCTATGTTCCTTCCTGCCACAGGCCCTTTGCCCAGGTTGTTCCCTCCATCTGAAACCCCTTCCCTCCCAGCTTTGCCAAGGGAACTCCTTTCCCTTTAGCTCTTGGCTTAAGTGCTTTTCCTCCAAGAAGCCTTCCCTGACTTCCCTGGAAAGTCTTTTAGAAACCCTAGAGCATGATCGAAGCTTTATATTTTTTCAGGGTTGTAGGTGATTATATATCTCCCACCAATCCCTAAGCCTGGGTTGACTTTTGCCCTCTGCCATAGAAGCTTGTGTGGAATGAACGCTGTTGAAAGAATATTGGTCACAGTGTCATCTTTGCTGATATCTTGGTCTTTCCATTCTTGCAATGAAAAGCTGGACTTTGACAAGGGGTCCCTGCCCAACCCCACCTTCTCTGCCAGCAGCTGGACTGCACCAAGTGGGGAAGGGGAAGAGGGATTCATGCTGTCAAGTTGCAGGGTTCTCTCTGGGGACTCAGCCCTGCCTGAGCCCCTTTATGTGGTGTCCCCGGAGGCCATGCTCCCCATCTCGACAGCTCTTTCCTTTCTGCACATGGTGCCTGCCCTGCCCTACAGCAATCTCTCAAGCATCCAGGTTGGCAGGCGCCCTTCTCCCTCCCCTACTCTCCCTTCAGATGGACTCAGTCAAGGATTTCTTCTCCCCAACCCAAGCCGACTGTGTCTCCGTGTCCCTGTCATCATGGCGCACATCCCATACCCTCATCTTCCCCAACCAGGTAGCATGTTCCTCAAAGGCTACGATTGTGTCTTCATCATCTTCGTCCCCCCGGGATCAGACACTGGGCCTGGTGTCCAGTAAGCATCCAATACATATTTGCTAAAATGATATGAACGCAGGACTCTGGGAGAGGTTCCTCTTATCGAAGGAGTTTGTGCAAGTTAGCTTTGGGCTTTAAAGAATAGAAACTCAGCTCACATTGATTTAAAGTATAAAAGGGACTTATTGGCTTGTATTAATGAAAAGCCTAGGAGAAGGGTGAGCTTCAGGCTTGGTTTGATCAGAGCTTCAACTTCCGATGTTAGTGTTTGTTTGTTTGTTTCCTCTGGCTGATTTTCTTCATGACATTAAAACAAGCATGACAATTCCAGGTCTCATTCTGTCCAGATGAAGATCTTTTGAGTGGCTACTTGGAAGGCATCTTTTCCAGAGGCCCCTGACGTTGATTCTTCTTTAGACTCTAACCTGGTTACACACCCATCCTTGAACCAGTGGCTGCAGCTGAAGGTAACGATTTAGAAAAATTACTTAGATTTGGAGTCAGGAAGGCAGTTAGCTCCCCCGAAGAGGGGAACCACGGTGAGAGAAGCGTGGAGATCCCCTCAAAATCCGGAATACTTATCCACGAGAAAGAAAGTGGCTAAGACCGTCAAAGCACCCACTCTAGGAGTTTAATTATATTCCAAATCCATAGCAAAAAAGGAAGCTGTTTTTCAGGCAAAAACCAACCCAGGGAAAACTTTGCTAAATGTCCAATATTTTCACCAGAAGCTTGTGTCAAACATAAGAAGATAACAGATTTCTATACTCTCTGACTGAAATTTTGCAGACCAAATCCAAAGTCAATTCAAAGAGCCACAGATGACTTACTGAATTTTTTTAAAAATGTGTTTGTTTTTCTGATTATGACAACAACACATGTTTGTTGCTAAAATATTAAATAATGCAGAAAAGCATTTAAAAAGTGGTTCCTCAACCAAGGGTGGTTTTGTCCTCAGGAGAAATGTGGGCAATATCTGAATACAATTTTTTGGTTGTCAGGCTTGGGGGTAGGGGTGCTCCTGGCAATCTATCGGGGAGAGGCCACATATGCCATTAAACATCCCACAGTGCCAGGACAGTCACCTGCAACAAAAATTATCTGATTCAAAAATGTCAATAGGTCAAGGTGAGAAACCCCAATTTAAAGGAATGTTAAAAATACCCAAATCCTACCGCCCAGAAATAAACACGCTGACATTCTGGGAAACATCCTTTAGAATACTCTTTTTAATATATGCCCATGCACACACAACTTAATACAGATGAGATTACGCACATGAAAATGCTTTCCTCTACAATGTCATGGCCATCTCTCTATATTGCCATTTTTGTTTGTTTGTTTGTTTGTTTGTTTTGAGACCAGTCTTGCTCGGTACCAAGGCTGGAATATAGTGGAATGATCTCGGCTCACTGCAGCCTCTGCTCCTGGGTGCAAAGAGCTTCTCCTACCTCAGCCTCCAGAATAGCTGGGATTACAGGTGCCTGTCACCAACAGCCGGCTAATTTTTGTGTTTTTTAGTAGAGATGGAGTTTGGCCATGTTCCATCCAGGCTTGGTCTCGAACTCCTGACCTCGTGATCCACCGCGTTGCCTCCCAATAGTGCTGGGATTACCAGGTGGTGAGCCACCGCGTCTGGCCCTCTATATTGTCATTTAATGAGTATTTTTAATACACTTAACAAATTGTTTCCATATTTAATTAACGCAATTTCATAATTTTAAATACAGCATTTTCATTAATGAGGACTATTGTTTGCTTAATGAATCTTTTCTGTAGTTTTTTGCATTTCCATAATTTTTCCCCCAATTTTTTCACTATTATAAATAATCTGCAATGAATGACTTCCCCATAGAGACATACTTGGCCTATTATATCTTAGAATAAATGCTCCCAAATTAAATTTCCAGGTGCTTTAAAATTTCTGCCAGTGAACAGCATGGTGCTCGTTGCCCAATTCTGCTCGCCAGAGCCCTTCTAGAGCCTCCTTTGGGGGAGTATAGAATCCCCATACTCTGCAAACACTGACAGTTGCCCAATCTTTTTTTGTCCTTTGCTAAATCTGATAGGCAAAAAATGACATATCATTGTAGCTTTTATTTCCATTTCCTGATAAACTGGTGGGGTGGAACTTGTCCTTCACATGTTTTGTACTTCTTCATTGTGAATAGCTGATATATTTTTTTTGAGGCAGGTCTCCCTTTGTTCCCAGGCGGGGAGTGCAATGGCACAATCTCAGCCTCACTGCAGTCATCACACCTCCCAGGCTCAACGATCCTCTCTACATCATCAGCCTCCCAAGTAGCGGAACCTACAGGCATATGCCACACAGCTTCTAATTTTCCCTATTTTTGCAGAGACAAGAACCTTGCTATGTTACCAAGGCTTGTCTTAAACTTCTGGGCTTCAGGCAATCCTCCCCACCTTGGCCTCCCAAAGTGCTGGGGATTATAGGCATGAGCCACCTCACCTACCAGAAAGTGGATTTTTAATAAGGGTTTGCCTTCTTATTGTTTTGCAAGAACTCTTTTTATTAAGGATAGTAACTCTTTCTAAGAGTCTTATACTTGATGATAAAAGTCCCCTCCCTCCCTCCCTCCCTCCCTCCCTCCTTCCTTTTCCTTCCTTCCTTCCTTCCCTTCCTTCCTCTTCCTTCCTTCCTTCCTCCCACCCCCCCCTTCTGCTTTCATAGGATATGCTTGGTGTTTGGCCAAGCATTTGCATGAATTACATTAGAAATAAACTTTTGTAACAAACCCATTTAACAACGATTCTTTGTCCCCCACCTCCTGATAATGCTCAGAGCCACAGCAACAGCCTTTACCCAATTCCATGTCATTAATCCTTGATCTTTTCCGGCTGAATAGTAGATTGCTTTCTGGGGCTGGCAACACAGTTTCATTTTCACCTTGCTGATGGAACTGCCCTGGCTCTGTGCCAGATGGCTGTTTACATAACAAATGATTTGATTATATTGTACAACCAATGGCAGCCTTTCTCAGAATAAAGAAGCCAGAAACATATAATCAAAGCCATTAACTGTGTACAAAGAAACGCAGGCCACTCTAAATTTCTCGCCAACCATAATCACAGTCTTCCAAAGAAAAATAAGAACAGGGGTATGTTTCCCTACTAAAAATGTGTTAGGGGAAAGACTTTTAAAAGGAAATTGTGGCTACAGCTCAGTTGCACTCTCAGATCAACACTTGAGCCTTGACTCCAATCCCAGCTCTGTAACTCACTGTCCTTGTGACCTTGGAAAAGTCATTTACTGCCCAGAGTCTCCGTTTCTTTATTGTAAAATGACTGTAATAGTAATATCAACCTCAGAGGTTTATGAGAGGATTAAGTGAGATAGTGTGTAAGAACACTTTCTTTGTCAGAATGTCTTCAGCCACAAGGAGCAAAACACTTGACTAAAGAAGGCAAAAAAAAAAAAGATAGAGGACTTATAATTTCATTTAACAGGGTTGTTTCATTTGGAGGCATAAAGATGTAATCAGTGATTCACATTCTTTTCATCTTCCTGCTATGCCATTCTCAGCAATTTATGGACACGTCTCCTTATGGTTTCAAGACAGCTGCTGTGGCTCCAGGCATCACACTGGGACATGATAAAATCAAGCAAAGAGGAGGAGGACATTTTTCCCCTATGTCTCCTTTTATGATGGAGAAAATTGTTCCCAAATTTCTCCTCTGCAGATCTGCAGACTTCTTATTGGCCAAGATGGCAGCACATCTATAATTCCAAACCAATCACTGATGGAGGAATGAGAATAACCACAGTTGACTTGGACCTATAACTCACTCTGAAGCTGGGTCGAGGAATAGCTGCTTTCCCTGAGCTCCTGAGTAGATGAACAACCAACAAAACTGAATCCCATCAGCAAAGAAGTCATGGATGGACAACTGCTGTGTCTACCATAAACACAACACCCGGGGCACACATGAGGTGCCTCCAAAGGCTGGCACTTGGCAAGCTCGAGACTGGGAGTCCACACAGTGCTCCAGGTGGGAGGGTCACGATTGCAATTGGCCAGGGAGTCCCCCTGGGTGCCAGACCCCTGTATGCAAAGCCCCATTCAGCATCTCCACTTGATTGGCTTATGGGAACCTCAAATCCAACACACTATATTTGAACTCATCATATTTTCTCCCCACTGGCCTCCTCTGTTGGTATCCGCCTTGCTCAAACCAGAATCTGGCTGACCCTCAAGAGTCCCTGCTTTCCTTCCCCATCTGTGCTACGTCTCTCCAGCTCTGCCATCATCTTCCACCTGGACACCAACCAAGCCCCCGCTCTCCCTGCTGTTGTCTGGGCATCAACAGCCCATGCTGCATGGAACAACAGCCCTCTGAACGGAACTCTTCCCACTCCTGTTTCACTGTCACCTTGCTCAGGAAAGCTCTTCTGACCCCCCCCCCCCCCAAGTTGAATCCCCCATTACAGACCTCACATCCTGACATACATCTCTCCATTGCCCTGACCACACTTCCTATTTACCTGTGTGATTATTTCACTCATGTCTCACCCCACCAGGTTGCAACTCCATGAGGGTGGGAATTGGATCCGTTTTGTTCACTAATAACCTTTAGTGCTTGACACATAGTAGGGCCTCAATTTTTTTTCCTGAATCCTATAAATGAATAAGTTCATTCCCTTCCCTGTGGCCAGGGAGATTGCTCTAAGTAGCAAATCTAATCACTCCCTCTCCTTCCATAAGCCTTCCATGACTCCCCTTTGCCCACAGGACAAAGTCCAAAGGGCTTAACCTGGCTCTTTCAGGCTCCTCGAAGTGGATTCTGCCACCTCTCCAGCCCCATCTCACCTGCCTCATTGTCCTTTACAGTCCAGCCATCCTCCACTTCTGTAGGTGCCTCGAAGTCTCCATGTTCTCTCCTACCCCTGGATCTGCCTATATGCTATGTCTCTCCTGGAAACTTTGTCTCAAAAAATCTTCATTCTCATTGTCAAGCCTTTAAAATTTGCCTCTTTTGGGGAAGGTTTAGTTCTGCAAGCTCATTCTGGAAATCTGGGTTCCTTCTCTCTAGTTGTTGTCATCCTCAATCCACAGCTTCCCAAGTCCAAAACAACTGCTATAGCTTCTCCATCACATCTACGTTCCAGGTAGAGGGGAAAGAGAAAGGGTCATTCCTCTTAAGGGCATGACTCAGAAGTGGTGCCTATCACCTCTACTTAATCCCATTGGCTGGAGCTTAGTCGTATGACCACACCTAACTGCAAAGGAGGCTGGGAAATAGAATCACTATCTGCTGATTATGTTAGCGTGTTTCCCACTAATACTCCAAAATTCTCTCAGTATGAGAAAAAAGCTGATGGATGTAGGTGGACACTGATGGTCCCTGCGACACTCAGTGCCAAGCGTGGAGTTATCTCTGCCCAGCCAGACTGTGAGCTCCCTAAGGACAGGGACCATATATGGTGGTCATTGTAGCATCTCCTGCAACTCGCAGAGTGCTGGTTGTGACACATGGAAAATCAGAGTGAATGGCAGAGGCTGGAAATACAAGGTGGAGAAACTGAGGCAGGCCCCAGTTGAGTTCCACACACATTTTCCGGGTGCTGATTACACATAAGACCCTGGGCTCGGTCCTGGTGCCTGGGGGGCAGAAACGCTTGTCTGGCCTGGCAATGTCCCAAAAAACACCGAGTCACTGGCTGCAAAATCCCAGCCAGTGGGGAAGCTGCAGAAACAGAGCAGAGTCCACAGTCAGAACAGGAGGTGCCACAAGGGCCTACAGGTAAGGCAGGTCCCAGGCCCTCAGCCCACCTGGCCCTGGTCCACTGCAGTTCGTGCCACTCCCCGACATTATCTGGCCTTGGGCCCAGCCCTGAGCACCTGCCCTTCTCTGGGTTCCCCTCTCCTGTCAGCTGTCATGGGAAAGGCCTTATGGGAGCTCTCCAGGTCCAAGCTCCAGTCTCACAGCTGCCGTACTTGCTGTTCCCTCTGACTAGACTTCCCTTCCGTGCTGCTCTAGCTTCTCCTGCTCTCAGCTTAGGCGGTACCTCCTCACTCTCTCCAAAGACCACCGCCTGCCCCGGTGCCTCTCCACCACATTGCACATCTTGTTGCTTCCCAGCATGGGTCCGTGTGGGGTCATCGGGGAACACTGCTCTTGTTTATTCATTTGTTGGCTTCTTTGCTGTCTGTCTCCCCCAGTAGAGGACATGGACATTTTCTGTCTTGTTTCCCACTGTATCCAGAGCATAGCCCAGGGCCTGCGCACATAGTAGGTGTTCAGGTAATGTCTATGGACTAAATAAATACACACACAGTGAGGAAAGACAAGAGAATTAGCACTCACTGCACTTGTATGACATGCCAGCCGCATGCATTGTTCACTGTGAGTCCCATGATACCACTGCCTGGTCAGAATCATATCCCCATTTCACAGCTGAGGAAACTGAGACTCAGAGAAATGAAGTGACTTGACCGAGGTTACGCCAATAGGAAGGGCCAAGTCACAGACGGGGGGGAAATATTTTTGGCGAAATGCAAAGATCTTGGAGGAGGCGGTGGTTTCTTGGTTGTACACACCAATCAAAGCTCGTCAAACTGTACCCTTGAAATCAGAGGTTCTCATCCAAGGATGCCTTTACCCCCAGGAGACATTTGGCAAAGTGAAGAGACATTTGGTCATCATGGGGGTAGGTGATGCTACTGGCATCTCGTGGGTAGAGGCCAGAGATGCCGCTAAACATCCTACAGTACCCAGAACAGCCGCCACAGCAAAGAATTATCGGACCCAAAATGTCGACAGTGATAGGTTGAAAAACTCTACTTTGAAGGAATGCAGTTTACGGAACATAAATTATGTACTCCATTTATTAAGGTATAATCAATGCACTTTTTTATAAAATAGAAAAGAAATAACATAATTGGAAAAGAAAGAAACCAACTCAGTACAAAACAATGGCCAAATAATTTAAAAAGGCAAAGAACAGATGAGAAAATACGAAGAGCGTGTGAATGTAAGATTTTAGGAAGGTGAGTGAGCTTGTGCACATGTGCATGTGTGTGCACGTGGGGCTGAGCATGTGTGAGTGAGTAGGCATCTGTGTGCTGTGTGTGGGAGCCGGGCAGGGGGCAGTGTGTATGACTGTGCCAGCACATTTCTGAGCATTTTCTAGTGTGTGTCTGGGTGTGTGAATCACAAAATAAGTGTATATGGTTAATTGTATGAGTGTGTGAGTGAGTGTGGGGAGGGGATGTGTGTATCCTTGACTGTGGGAGTCAGTGTGTGTGAGTGTGCATGCACATGCACTGTTGTGAAAAGTTCTGAAAGAACCCCTCCCCGCCTTTTTTATTTTTTATTGTTTTGAAATGGAGTCTTGCTCTGTTGCCCAGGTTGGAGCGCAGTGGTGTGATCTTGGCTCACTGCAACCTCCACATCCCGGGTTCAAGCAATTCTCCTGCCTCAGCCTCCTGGGAAACTGGGATTACACGCATGCAACACCATGCCCTAATACTTTTTTTTTTTTTTTTTTTT